>NW_027444828.1:0-15797 GCF_048569485.1 Anomaloglossus baeobatrachus | reverse complement strand
AGTAGAAATCCACTAAAAGTTTTGTTTGGTTATCTTGCAATCCCGAGATAATCGTCTCCATGCTCCAAAGCCATTTTAAAGCCATTTTTAAGGCATTTCGCGCATCATGAAATGAACACATTTTTCTCCAAAACTATAACAGATGCAAGCTTGTCCTGTTTGGTGGAGATGATATTTAATAAAATAAGTAGAAATCCACTAAAAGTTTTGTTTGGTTATCTTGCAATCCCGAGATAATCGTCTCCATGCTCCAAATCCATTTTAAAGCCATTTTTAAGGCATTTCGCGCATACATGAAATGAACACCTTTTTCTCTCAAAACTATAACAGATGCAAGCTTGTCCTGTTTGGTGGAGATGATATTTAATAAAATAAGTAGAAATCCACTAAAAGTTTTGTTTGGTTATCTTGCAATCCCGAGATAATCGTCTCCATGCTCCAAATCCATTTTAAAGCCATTTTTAAGGCATTTCGCGCATACATGAAATGAACACATTTTTCTCCAAAACTATAACAGATGCAAGCTTGTCCTGTTTGGTGGAGATGATATTTAATAAAATAAGTAGAAATCCACTAAAAGTTTTGTTTGGTTATCTTGCAATCCCGAGATAATCGTCTCCATGCTCCAAATCCATTTTAAAGCCATTTTTAAGGCATTTCGCGCATACATGAAATGAACACATTTTTCTCCAAAACTATAACAGATGCAAGCTTGTCCTGTTTGGTGGAGATGATATTTAATAAAATAAGTAGAAATCCACTAAAAGTTTTGTTTGGTTATCTTGCAATCCCGAGATAATCGTCTCCATGCTCCAAATCCATTTTAAAGCCATTTTTAAGGCATTTCGCGCATACATGAAATGAACACATTTTTCTCCAAAACTATAACAGATGCAAGCTTGTCCTGTTTGGTGGAGATGATATTTAATAAAATAAGTAGAAATCCACTAAAAGTTTTGTTTGGTTATCTTGCAATCCCGAGATAATCGTCTCCATGCTCCAAATCCATTTTAAAGCCATTTTTAAGGCATTTCGCGCATACATGAAATGAACACATTTTTCTCCAAAACTATAACAGATGCAAGCTTGTCCTGTTTGGTGGAGATGATATTTAATAAAATAAGTAGAAATCCACTAAAAGTTTTGTTTGGTTATCTTGCAATCCCGAGATAATCGTCTCCATGCTCCAAATCCATTTTAAAGCCATTTTTAAGGCATTTCGCGCATACATGAAATGAACACATTTTTCTCCAAAACTATAACAGATGCAAGCTTGTCCTGTTTGGTGGAGATGATATTTAATAAAATAAGTAGAAATCCACTAAAAGTTTTGTTTGGTTATCTTGCAATCCCGAGATAATCGTCTCCATGCTCCAAATCCATTTTAAAGCCATTTTTAAGGCATTTCGCGCATACATGAAATGAACACATTTTTCTCCAAAACTATAACAGATGCAAGCTTGTCCTGTTTGGTGGAGATGATATTTAATAAAATAAGTAGAAATCCACTAAAAGTTTTGTTTGGTTATCTTGCAATCCCGAGATAATCGTCTCCATGCTCCAAATCCATTTTAAAGCCATTTTTAAGGCATTTCGCGCATACATGAAATGAACACATTTTTCTCCAAAACTATAACAGATGCAAGCTTGTCCTGTTTGGTGGAGATGATATTTAATAAAATAAGTAGAAATCCACTAAAAGTTTTGTTTGGTTATCTTGCAATCCCGAGATAATCGTCTCCATGCTCCAAATCCATTTTAAAGCCATTTTTAAGGCATTTCGCGCATACATGAAATGAACACATTTTTCTCCAAAACTATAACAGATGCAAGCTTGTCCTGTTTGGTGGAGATGATATTTAATAAAATAAGTAGAAATCCACTAAAAGTTTTGTTTGGTTATCTTGCAATCCCGAGATAATCGTCTCCATGCTCCAAATCCATTTTAAAGCCATTTTTAAGGCATTTCGCGCATACATGAAATGAACACATTTTTCTCCAAAACTATAACAGATGCAAGCTTGTCCTGTTTGGTGGAGATGATATTTAATAAAATAAGTAGAAATCCACTAAAAGTTTTGTTTGGTTATCTTGCAATCCCGAGATAATCGTCTCCATGCTCCAAATCCATTTTAAAGCCATTTTTAAGGCATTTCGCGCATACATGAAATGAACACATTTTTCTCCAAAACTATAACAGATGCAAGCTTGTCCTGTTTGGTGGAGATGATATTTAATAAAATAAGTAGAAATCCACTAAAAGTTTTGTTTGGTTATCTTGCAATCCCGAGATAATCGTCTCCATGCTCCAAATCCATTTTAAAGCCATTTTTAAGGCATTTCGCGCATACATGAAATGAACACATTTTTCTCCAAAACTATAACAGATGCAAGCTTGTCCTGTTTGGTGGAGATGATATTTAATAAAATAAGTAGAAATCCACTAAAAGTTTTGTTTGGTTATCTTGCAATCCCGAGATAATCGTCTCCATGCTCCAAATCCATTTTAAAGCCATTTTTAAGGCATTTCGCGCATACATGAAATGAACACATTTTTCTCCAAAACTATAACAGATGCAAGCTTGTCCTGTTTGGTGGAGATGATATTTAATAAAATAAGTAGAAATCCACTAAAAGTTTTGTTTGGTTATCTTGCAATCCCGAGATAATCGTCTCCATGCTCCAAATCCATTTTAAAGCCATTTTTAAGGCATTTCGCGCATACATGAAATGAACACATTTTTCTCCAAAACTATAACAGATGCAAGCTTGTCCTGTTTGGTGGAGATGATATTTAATAAAATAAGTAGAAATCCACTAAAAGTTTTGTTTGGTTATCTTGCAATCCCGAGATAATCGTCTCCATGCTCCAAATCCATTTTAAAGCCATTTTTAAGGCATTTCGCGCATACATGAAATGAACACATTTTTCTCCAAAACTATAACAGATGCAAGCTTGTCCTGTTTGGTGGAGATGATATTTAATAAAATAAGTAGAAATCCACTAAAAGTTTTGTTTGGTTATCTTGCAATCCCGAGATAATCGTCTCCATGCTCCAAATCCATTTTAAAGCCATTTTTAAGGCATTTCGCGCATACATGAAATGAACACATTTTTCTCCAAAACTATAACAGATGCAAGCTTGTCCTGTTTGGTGGAGATGATATTTAATAAAATAAGTAGAAATCCACTAAAAGTTTTGTTTGGTTATCTTGCAATCCCGAGATAATCGTCTCCATGCTCCAAATCCATTTTAAAGCCATTTTTAAGGCATTTCGCGCATACATGAAATGAACACATTTTTCTCCAAAACTATAACAGATGCAAGCTTGTCCTGTTTGGTGGAGATGATATTTAATAAAATAAGTAGAAATCCACTAAAAGTTTTGTTTGGTTATCTTGCAATCCCGAGATAATCGTCTCCATGCTCCAAATCCATTTTAAAGCCATTTTTAAGGCATTTCGCGCATACATGAAATGAACACATTTTTCTCCAAAACTATAACAGATGCAAGCTTGTCCTGTTTGGTGGAGATGATATTTAATAAAATAAGTAGAAATCCACTAAAAGTTTTGTTTGGTTATCTTGCAATCCCGAGATAATCGTCTCCATGCTCCAAATCCATTTTAAAGCCATTTTTAAGGCATTTCGCGCATACATGAAATGAACACATTTTTCTCCAAAACTATAACAGATGCAAGCTTGTCCTGTTTGGTGGAGATGATATTTAATAAAATAAGTAGAAATCCACTAAAAGTTTTGTTTGGTTATCTTGCAATCCCGAGATAATCGTCTCCATGCTCCAAATCCATTTTAAAGCCATTTTTAAGGCATTTCGCGCATACATGAAATGAACACATTTTTCTCCAAAACTATAACAGATGCAAGCTTGTCCTGTTTGGTGGAGATGATATTTAATAAAATAAGTAGAAATCCACTAAAAGTTTTGTTTGGTTATCTTGCAATCCCGAGATAATCGTCTCCATGCTCCAAATCCATTTTAAAGCCATTTTTAAGGCATTTCGCGCATACATGAAATGAACACATTTTTCTCCAAAACTATAACAGATGCAAGCTTGTCCTGTTTGGTGGAGATGATATTTAATAAAATAAGTAGAAATCCACTAAAAGTTTTGTTTGGTTATCTTGCAATCCCGAGATAATCGTCTCCATGCTCCAAATCCATTTTAAAGCCATTTTTAAGGCATTTCGCGCATACATGAAATGAACACATTTTTCTCCAAAACTATAACAGATGCAAGCTTGTCCTGTTTGGTGGAGATGATATTTAATAAAATAAGTAGAAATCCACTAAAAGTTTTGTTTGGTTATCTTGCAATCCCGAGATAATCGTCTCCATGCTCCAAATCCATTTTAAAGCCATTTTTAAGGCATTTCGCGCATACATGAAATGAACACATTTTTCTCCAAAACTATAACAGATGCAAGCTTGTCCTGTTTGGTGGAGATGATATTTAATAAAATAAGTAGAAATCCACTAAAAGTTTTGTTTGGTTATCTTGCAATCCCGAGATAATCGTCTCCATGCTCCAAATCCATTTTAAAGCCATTTTTAAGGCATTTCGCGCATACATGAAATGAACACATTTTTCTCCAAAACTATAACAGATGCAAGCTTGTCCTGTTTGGTGGAGATGATATTTAATAAAATAAGTAGAAATCCACTAAAAGTTTTGTTTGGTTATCTTGCAATCCCGAGATAATCGTCTCCATGCTCCAAATCCATTTTAAAGCCATTTTTAAGGCATTTCGCGCATACATGAAATGAACACATTTTTCTCCAAAACTATAACAGATGCAAGCTTGTCCTGTTTGGTGGAGATGATATTTAATAAAATAAGTAGAAATCCACTAAAAGTTTTGTTTGGTTATCTTGCAATCCCGAGATAATCGTCTCCATGCTCCAAATCCATTTTAAAGCCATTTTTAAGGCATTTCGCGCATACATGAAATGAACACATTTTTCTCCAAAACTATAACAGATGCAAGCTTGTCCTGTTTGGTGGAGATGATATTTAATAAAATAAGTAGAAATCCACTAAAAGTTTTGTTTGGTTATCTTGCAATCCCGAGATAATCGTCTCCATGCTCCAAATCCATTTTAAAGCCATTTTTAAGGCATTTCGCGCATACATGAAATGAACACATTTTTCTCCAAAACTATAACAGATGCAAGCTTGTCCTGTTTGGTGGAGATGATATTTAATAAAATAAGTAGAAATCCACTAAAAGTTTTGTTTGGTTATCTTGCAATCCCGAGATAATCGTCTCCATGCTCCAAATCCATTTTAAAGCCATTTTTAAGGCATTTCGCGCATACATGAAATGAACACATTTTTCTCCAAAACTATAACAGATGCAAGCTTGTCCTGTTTGGTGGAGATGATATTTAATAAAATAAGTAGAAATCCACTAAAAGTTTTGTTTGGTTATCTTGCAATCCCGAGATAATCGTCTCCATGCTCCAAATCCATTTTAAAGCCATTTTTAAGGCATTTCGCGCATACATGAAATGAACACATTTTTCTCCAAAACTATAACAGATGCAAGCTTGTCCTGTTTGGTGGAGATGATATTTAATAAAATAAGTAGAAATCCACTAAAAGTTTTGTTTGGTTATCTTGCAATCCCGAGATAATCGTCTCCATGCTCCAAATCCATTTTAAAGCCATTTTTAAGGCATTTCGCGCATACATGAAATGAACACATTTTTCTCCAAAACTATAACAGATGCAAGCTTGTCCTGTTTGGTGGAGATGATATTTAATAAAATAAGTAGAAATCCACTAAAAGTTTTGTTTGGTTATCTTGCAATCCCGAGATAATCGTCTCCATGCTCCAAATCCATTTTAAAGCCATTTTTAAGGCATTTCGCGCATACATGAAATGAACACATTTTTCTCCAAAACTATAACAGATGCAAGCTTGTCCTGTTTGGTGGAGATGATATTTAATAAAATAAGTAGAAATCCACTAAAAGTTTTGTTTGGTTATCTTGCAATCCCGAGATAATCGTCTCCATGCTCCAAATCCATTTTAAAGCCATTTTTAAGGCATTTCGCGCATACATGAAATGAACACATTTTTCTCCAAAACTATAACAGATGCAAGCTTGTCCTGTTTGGTGGAGATGATATTTAATAAAATAAGTAGAAATCCACTAAAAGTTTTGTTTGGTTATCTTGCAATCCCGAGATAATCGTCTCCATGCTCCAAATCCATTTTAAAGCCATTTTTAAGGCATTTCGCGCATACATGAAATGAACACATTTTTCTCCAAAACTATAACAGATGCAAGCTTGTCCTGTTTGGTGGAGATGATATTTAATAAAATAAGTAGAAATCCACTAAAAGTTTTGTTTGGTTATCTTGCAATCCCGAGATAATCGTCTCCATGCTCCAAATCCATTTTAAAGCCATTTTTAAGGCATTTCGCGCATACATGAAATGAACACATTTTTCTCCAAAACTATAACAGATGCAAGCTTGTCCTGTTTGGTGGAGATGATATTTAATAAAATAAGTAGAAATCCACTAAAAGTTTTGTTTGGTTATCTTGCAATCCCGAGATAATCGTCTCCATGCTCCAAATCCATTTTAAAGCCATTTTTAAGGCATTTCGCGCATACATGAAATGAACACATTTTTCTCCAAAACTATAACAGATGCAAGCTTGTCCTGTTTGGTGGAGATGATATTTAATAAAATAAGTAGAAATCCACTAAAAGTTTTGTTTGGTTATCTTGCAATCCCGAGATAATCGTCTCCATGCTCCAAATCCATTTTAAAGCCATTTTTAAGGCATTTCGCGCATACATGAAATGAACACATTTTTCTCCAAAACTATAACAGATGCAAGCTTGTCCTGTTTGGTGGAGATGATATTTAATAAAATAAGTAGAAATCCACTAAAAGTTTTGTTTGGTTATCTTGCAATCCCGAGATAATCGTCTCCATGCTCCAAATCCATTTTAAAGCCATTTTTAAGGCATTTCGCGCATACATGAAATGAACACATTTTTCTCCAAAACTATAACAGATGCAAGCTTGTCCTGTTTGGTGGAGATGATATTTAATAAAATAAGTAGAAATCCACTAAAAGTTTTGTTTGGTTATCTTGCAATCCCGAGATAATCGTCTCCATGCTCCAAATCCATTTTAAAGCCATTTTTAAGGCATTTCGCGCATACATGAAATGAACACATTTTTCTCCAAAACTATAACAGATGCAAGCTTGTCCTGTTTGGTGGAGATGATATTTAATAAAATAAGTAGAAATCCACTAAAAGTTTTGTTTGGTTATCTTGCAATCCCGAGATAATCGTCTCCATGCTCCAAATCCATTTTAAAGCCATTTTTAAGGCATTTCGCGCATACATGAAATGAACACATTTTTCTCCAAAACTATAACAGATGCAAGCTTGTCCTGTTTGGTGGAGATGATATTTAATAAAATAAGTAGAAATCCACTAAAAGTTTTGTTTGGTTATCTTGCAATCCCGAGATAATCGTCTCCATGCTCCAAATCCATTTTAAAGCCATTTTTAAGGCATTTCGCGCATACATGAAATGAACACATTTTTCTCCAAAACTATAACAGATGCAAGCTTGTCCTGTTTGGTGGAGATGATATTTAATAAAATAAGTAGAAATCCACTAAAAGTTTTGTTTGGTTATCTTGCAATCCCGAGATAATCGTCTCCATGCTCCAAATCCATTTTAAAGCCATTTTTAAGGCATTTCGCGCATACATGAAATGAACACATTTTTCTCCAAAACTATAACAGATGCAAGCTTGTCCTGTTTGGTGGAGATGATATTTAATAAAATAAGTAGAAATCCACTAAAAGTTTTGTTTGGTTATCTTGCAATCCCGAGATAATCGTCTCCATGCTCCAAATCCATTTTAAAGCCATTTTTAAGGCATTTCGCGCATACATGAAATGAACACATTTTTCTCCAAAACTATAACAGATGCAAGCTTGTCCTGTTTGGTGGAGATGATATTTAATAAAATAAGTAGAAATCCACTAAAAGTTTTGTTTGGTTATCTTGCAATCCCGAGATAATCGTCTCCATGCTCCAAATCCATTTTAAAGCCATTTTTAAGGCATTTCGCGCATACATGAAATGAACACATTTTTCTCCAAAACTATAACAGATGCAAGCTTGTCCTGTTTGGTGGAGATGATATTTAATAAAATAAGTAGAAATCCACTAAAAGTTTTGTTTGGTTATCTTGCAATCCCGAGATAATCGTCTCCATGCTCCAAATCCATTTTAAAGCCATTTTTAAGGCATTTCGCGCATACATGAAATGAACACATTTTTCTCCAAAACTATAACAGATGCAAGCTTGTCCTGTTTGGTGGAGATGATATTTAATAAAATAAGTAGAAATCCACTAAAAGTTTTGTTTGGTTATCTTGCAATCCCGAGATAATCGTCTCCATGCTCCAAATCCATTTTAAAGCCATTTTTAAGGCATTTCGCGCATACATGAAATGAACACATTTTTCTCCAAAACTATAACAGATGCAAGCTTGTCCTGTTTGGTGGAGATGATATTTAATAAAATAAGTAGAAATCCACTAAAAGTTTTGTTTGGTTATCTTGCAATCCCGAGATAATCGTCTCCATGCTCCAAATCCATTTTAAAGCCATTTTTAAGGCATTTCGCGCATACATGAAATGAACACATTTTTCTCCAAAACTATAACAGATGCAAGCTTGTCCTGTTTGGTGGAGATGATATTTAATAAAATAAGTAGAAATCCACTAAAAGTTTTGTTTGGTTATCTTGCAATCCCGAGATAATCGTCTCCATGCTCCAAATCCATTTTAAAGCCATTTTTAAGGCATTTCGCGCATACATGAAATGAACACATTTTTCTCCAAAACTATAACAGATGCAAGCTTGTCCTGTTTGGTGGAGATGATATTTAATAAAATAAGTAGAAATCCACTAAAAGTTTTGTTTGGTTATCTTGCAATCCCGAGATAATCGTCTCCATGCTCCAAATCCATTTTAAAGCCATTTTTAAGGCATTTCGCGCATACATGAAATGAACACATTTTTCTCCAAAACTATAACAGATGCAAGCTTGTCCTGTTTGGTGGAGATGATATTTAATAAAATAAGTAGAAATCCACTAAAAGTTTTGTTTGGTTATCTTGCAATCCCGAGATAATCGTCTCCATGCTCCAAATCCATTTTAAAGCCATTTTTAAGGCATTTCGCGCATACATGAAATGAACACATTTTTCTCCAAAACTATAACAGATGCAAGCTTGTCCTGTTTGGTGGAGATGATATTTAATAAAATAAGTAGAAATCCACTAAAAGTTTTGTTTGGTTATCTTGCAATCCCGAGATAATCGTCTCCATGCTCCAAATCCATTTTAAAGCCATTTTTAAGGCATTTCGCGCATACATGAAATGAACACATTTTTCTCCAAAACTATAACAGATGCAAGCTTGTCCTGTTTGGTGGAGATGATATTTAATAAAATAAGTAGAAATCCACTAAAAGTTTTGTTTGGTTATCTTGCAATCCCGAGATAATCGTCTCCATGCTCCAAATCCATTTTAAAGCCATTTTTAAGGCATTTCGCGCATACATGAAATGAACACATTTTTCTCCAAAACTATAACAGATGCAAGCTTGTCCTGTTTGGTGGAGATGATATTTAATAAAATAAGTAGAAATCCACTAAAAGTTTTGTTTGGTTATCTTGCAATCCCGAGATAATCGTCTCCATGCTCCAAATCCATTTTAAAGCCATTTTTAAGGCATTTCGCGCATACATGAAATGAACACATTTTTCTCCAAAACTATAACAGATGCAAGCTTGTCCTGTTTGGTGGAGATGATATTTAATAAAATAAGTAGAAATCCACTAAAAGTTTTGTTTGGTTATCTTGCAATCCCGAGATAATCGTCTCCATGCTCCAAATCCATTTTAAAGCCATTTTTAAGGCATTTCGCGCATACATGAAATGAACACATTTTTCTCCAAAACTATAACAGATGCAAGCTTGTCCTGTTTGGTGGAGATGATATTTAATAAAATAAGTAGAAATCCACTAAAAGTTTTGTTTGGTTATCTTGCAATCCCGAGATAATCGTCTCCATGCTCCAAATCCATTTTAAAGCCATTTTTAAGGCATTTCGCGCATACATGAAATGAACACATTTTTCTCCAAAACTATAACAGATGCAAGCTTGTCCTGTTTGGTGGAGATGATATTTAATAAAATAAGTAGAAATCCACTAAAAGTTTTGTTTGGTTATCTTGCAATCCCGAGATAATCGTCTCCATGCTCCAAATCCATTTTAAAGCCATTTTTAAGGCATTTCGCGCATACATGAAATGAACACATTTTTCTCCAAAACTATAACAGATGCAAGCTTGTCCTGTTTGGTGGAGATGATATTTAATAAAATAAGTAGAAATCCACTAAAAGTTTTGTTTGGTTATCTTGCAATCCCGAGATAATCGTCTCCATGCTCCAAATCCATTTTAAAGCCATTTTTAAGGCATTTCGCGCATACATGAAATGAACACATTTTTCTCCAAAACTATAACAGATGCAAGCTTGTCCTGTTTGGTGGAGATGATATTTAATAAAATAAGTAGAAATCCACTAAAAGTTTTGTTTGGTTATCTTGCAATCCCGAGATAATCGTCTCCATGCTCCAAATCCATTTTAAAGCCATTTTTAAGGCATTTCGCGCATACATGAAATGAACACATTTTTCTCCAAAACTATAACAGATGCAAGCTTGTCCTGTTTGGTGGAGATGATATTTAATAAAATAAGTAGAAATCCACTAAAAGTTTTGTTTGGTTATCTTGCAATCCCGAGATAATCGTCTCCATGCTCCAAATCCATTTTAAAGCCATTTTTAAGGCATTTCGCGCATACATGAAATGAACACATTTTTCTCCAAAACTATAACAGATGCAAGCTTGTCCTGTTTGGTGGAGATGATATTTAATAAAATAAGTAGAAATCCACTAAAAGTTTTGTTTGGTTATCTTGCAATCCCGAGATAATCGTCTCCATGCTCCAAATCCATTTTAAAGCCATTTTTAAGGCATTTCGCGCATACATGAAATGAACACATTTTTCTCCAAAACTATAACAGATGCAAGCTTGTCCTGTTTGGTGGAGATGATATTTAATAAAATAAGTAGAAATCCACTAAAAGTTTTGTTTGGTTATCTTGCAATCCCGAGATAATCGTCTCCATGCTCCAAATCCATTTTAAAGCCATTTTTAAGGCATTTCGCGCATACATGAAATGAACACATTTTTCTCCAAAACTATAACAGATGCAAGCTTGTCCTGTTTGGTGGAGATGATATTTAATAAAATAAGTAGAAATCCACTAAAAGTTTTGTTTGGTTATCTTGCAATCCCGAGATAATCGTCTCCATGCTCCAAATCCATTTTAAAGCCATTTTTAAGGCATTTCGCGCATACATGAAATGAACACATTTTTCTCCAAAACTATAACAGATGCAAGCTTGTCCTGTTTGGTGGAGATGATATTTAATAAAATAAGTAGAAATCCACTAAAAGTTTTGTTTGGTTATCTTGCAATCCCGAGATAATCGTCTCCATGCTCCAAATCCATTTTAAAGCCATTTTTAAGGCATTTCGCGCATACATGAAATGAACACATTTTTCTCCAAAACTATAACAGATGCAAGCTTGTCCTGTTTGGTGGAGATGATATTTAATAAAATAAGTAGAAATCCACTAAAAGTTTTGTTTGGTTATCTTGCAATCCCGAGATAATCGTCTCCATGCTCCAAATCCATTTTAAAGCCATTTTTAAGGCATTTCGCGCATACATGAAATGAACACATTTTTCTCCAAAACTATAACAGATGCAAGCTTGTCCTGTTTGGTGGAGATGATATTTAATAAAATAAGTAGAAATCCACTAAAAGTTTTGTTTGGTTATCTTGCAATCCCGAGATAATCGTCTCCATGCTCCAAATCCATTTTAAAGCCATTTTTAAGGCATTTCGCGCATACATGAAATGAACACATTTTTCTCCAAAACTATAACAGATGCAAGCTTGTCCTGTTTGGTGGAGATGATATTTAATAAAATAAGTAGAAATCCACTAAAAGTTTTGTTTGGTTATCTTGCAATCCCGAGATAATCGTCTCCATGCTCCAAATCCATTTTAAAGCCATTTTTAAGGCATTTCGCGCATACATGAAATGAACACATTTTTCTCCAAAACTATAACAGATGCAAGCTTGTCCTGTTTGGTGGAGATGATATTTAATAAAATAAGTAGAAATCCACTAAAAGTTTTGTTTGGTTATCTTGCAATCCCGAGATAATCGTCTCCATGCTCCAAATCCATTTTAAAGCCATTTTTAAGGCATTTCGCGCATACATGAAATGAACACATTTTTCTCCAAAACTATAACAGATGCAAGCTTGTCCTGTTTGGTGGAGATGATATTTAATAAAATAAGTAGAAATCCACTAAAAGTTTTGTTTGGTTATCTTGCAATCCCGAGATAATCGTCTCCATGCTCCAAATCCATTTTAAAGCCATTTTTAAGGCATTTCGCGCATACATGAAATGAACACATTTTTCTCCAAAACTATAACAGATGCAAGCTTGTCCTGTTTGGTGGAGATGATATTTAATAAAATAAGTAGAAATCCACTAAAAGTTTTGTTTGGTTATCTTGCAATCCCGAGATAATCGTCTCCATGCTCCAAATCCATTTTAAAGCCATTTTTAAGGCATTTCGCGCATACATGAAATGAACACATTTTTCTCCAAAACTATAACAGATGCAAGCTTGTCCTGTTTGGTGGAGATGATATTTAATAAAATAAGTAGAAATCCACTAAAAGTTTTGTTTGGTTATCTTGCAATCCCGAGATAATCGTCTCCATGCTCCAAATCCATTTTAAAGCCATTTTTAAGGCATTTCGCGCATACATGAAATGAACACATTTTTCTCCAAAACTATAACAGATGCAAGCTTGTCCTGTTTGGTGGAGATGATATTTAATAAAATAAGTAGAAATCCACTAAAAGTTTTGTTTGGTTATCTTGCAATCCCGAGATAATCGTCTCCATGCTCCAAATCCATTTTAAAGCCATTTTTAAGGCATTTCGCGCATACATGAAATGAACACATTTTTCTCCAAAACTATAACAGATGCAAGCTTGTCCTGTTTGGTGGAGATGATATTTAATAAAATAAGTAGAAATCCACTAAAAGTTTTGTTTGGTTATCTTGCAATCCCGAGATAATCGTCTCCATGCTCCAAATCCATTTTAAAGCCATTTTTAAGGCATTTCGCGCATACATGAAATGAACACATTTTTCTCCAAAACTATAACAGATGCAAGCTTGTCCTGTTTGGTGGAGATGATATTTAATAAAATAAGTAGAAATCCACTAAAAGTTTTGTTTGGTTATCTTGCAATCCCGAGATAATCGTCTCCATGCTCCAAATCCATTTTAAAGCCATTTTTAAGGCATTTCGCGCATACATGAAATGAACACATTTTTCTCCAAAACTATAACAGATGCAAGCTTGTCCTGTTTGGTGGAGATGATATTTAATAAAATAAGTAGAAATCCACTAAAAGTTTTGTTTGGTTATCTTGCAATCCCGAGATAATCGTCTCCATGCTCCAAATCCATTTTAAAGCCATTTTTAAGGCATTTCGCGCATACATGAAATGAACACATTTTTCTCCAAAACTATAACAGATGCAAGCTTGTCCTGTTTGGTGGAGATGATATTTAATAAAATAAGTAGAAATCCACTAAAAGTTTTGTTTGGTTATCTTGCAATCCCGAGATAATCGTCTCCATGCTCCAAATCCATTTTAAAGCCATTTTTAAGGCATTTCGCGCATACATGAAATGAACACATTTTTCTCCAAAACTATAACAGATGCAAGCTTGTCCTGTTTGGTGGAGATGATATTTAATAAAATAAGTAGAAATCCACTAAAAGTTTTGTTTGGTTATCTTGCAATCCCGAGATAATCGTCTCCATGCTCCAAATCCATTTTAAAGCCATTTTTAAGGCATTTCGCGCATACATGAAATGAACACATTTTTCTCCAAAACTATAACAGATGCAAGCTTGTCCTGTTTGGTGGAGATGATATTTAATAAAATAAGTAGAAATCCACTAAAAGTTTTGTTTGGTTATCTTGCAATCCCGAGATAATCGTCTCCATGCTCCAAATCCATTTTAAAGCCATTTTTAAGGCATTTCGCGCATACATGAAATGAACACATTTTTCTCCAAAACTATAACAGATGCAAGCTTGTCCTGTTTGGTGGAGATGATATTTAATAAAATAAGTAGAAATCCACTAAAAGTTTTGTTTGGTTATCTTGCAATCCCGAGATAATCGTCTCCATGCTCCAAATCCATTTTAAAGCCATTTTTAAGGCATTTCGCGCATACATGAAATGAACACATTTTTCTCCAAAACTATAACAGATGCAAGCTTGTCCTGTTTGGTGGAGATGATATTTAATAAAATAAGTAGAAATCCACTAAAAGTTTTGTTTGGTTATCTTGCAATCCCGAGATAATCGTCTCCATGCTCCAAATCCATTTTAAAGCCATTTTTAAGGCATTTCGCGCATACATGAAATGAACACATTTTTCTCCAAAACTATAACAGATGCAAGCTTGTCCTGTTTGGTGGAGATGATATTTAATAAAATAAGTAGAAATCCACTAAAAGTTTTGTTTGGTTATCTTGCAATCCCGAGATAATCGTCTCCATGCTCCAAATCCATTTTAAAGCCATTTTTAAGGCATTTCGCGCATACATGAAATGAACACATTTTTCTCCAAAACTATAACAGATGCAAGCTTGTCCTGTTTGGTGGAGATGATATTTAATAAAATAAGTAGAAATCCACTAAAAGTTTTGTTTGGTTATCTTGCAATCCCGAGATAATCGTCTCCATGCTCCAAATCCATTTTAAAGCCATTTTTAAGGCATTTCGCGCATACATGAAATGAACACATTTTTCTCCAAAACTATAACAGATGCAAGCTTGTCCTGTTTGGTGGAGATGATATTTAATAAAATAAGTAGAAATCCACTAAAAGTTTTGTTTGGTTATCTTGCAATCCCGAGATAATCGTCTCCATGCTCCAAATCCATTTTAAAGCCATTTTTAAGGCATTTCGCGCATACATGAAATGAACACATTTTTCTCCAAAACTATAACAGATGCAAGCTTGTCCTGTTTGGTGGAGATGATATTTAATAAAATAAGTAGAAATCCACTAAAAGTTTTGTTTGGTTATCTTGCAATCCCGAGATAATCGTCTCCATGCTCCAAATCCATTTTAAAGCCATTTTTAAGGCATTTCGCGCATACATGAAATGAACACATTTTTCTCCAAAACTATAACAGATGCAAGCTTGTCCTGTTTGGTGGAGATGATATTTAATAAAATAAGTAGAAATCCACTAAAAGTTTTGTTTGGTTATCTTGCAATCCCGAGATAATCGTCTCCATGCTCCAAATCCATTTTAAAGCCATTTTTAAGGCATTTCGCGCATACATGAAATGAACACATTTTTCTCCAAAACTATAACAGATGCAAGCTTGTCCTGTTTGGTGGAGATGATATTTAATAAAATAAGTAGAAATCCACTAAAAGTTTTGTTTGGTTATCTTGCAATCCCGAGATAATCGTCTCCATGCTCCAAATCCATTTTAAAGCCATTTTT
>NW_027444827.1:0-15804 GCF_048569485.1 Anomaloglossus baeobatrachus | reverse complement strand
GGTTAAAAAAAAGACACCACACAGAGAAAAAATACTTTAATAGAAATAAATACACAGACACATTAGAGACTCCATCTTTATTACCCCCTGTCAGCCCTCCACGATCCTGCTCTTCTGTCTTCTTTCTTTCTAGTGTAGTAGTAGTGACGATTGTAGTGAGGATGAGGTTCACCAGCTCATCACTTGGGGCTGGGGAACCTCATCCTCACTACAATCCTCACTACAATCGGGAAGCAGCGTGCAGCCTTCAGTCCGTTCCGTGAGTGAGCAGTGCTGGCTGTCAGCGGTAACAGCGGTAACGCTGACAGACGCGTTACCATAGCAACGGTGCTCTCGGAGCCGCGGTTAGCGGTGACGTCACCGCTAACTGCGTTGCTATGGCAACGGTGATCTCCGTTAATGACCGGCTGTGTCAGCCGGTCCCTAACGGAACGGGGAGTCGACCGTGTGCTAGAGCATATCACCGGTACACGGCGATACACATATGTGCACCGTGTACCGGAGAGATGCACTCGCAGGTCCTACATGACGCGTCATAGTCATGTGACCAGTCTGTAGCCAATGAGATAATAGCCACGTGACTGGTCACATGGCTATTTTGACGTCACGATAGGTCCTGCATCTCTGCTGGCAGTGCCGTCACCGGGAGGATTCAGCGATCATCGGATGGAATAGCGGCAGGAGACAGTGTGCAGAAGGGATCGCGAGGACCGGTAAGTGTTATGGCAATGTTTATTAACTGTTTGTGTACATTTATAATGCATTTTTATGTGTTTGTGATTGCCTCCCATTATAGCCTATAGGTTCGAGTTTGGTTCGTCGAACGTTCGACGAACCGAACTCGAACGGGACACCCGTTCGGCGAACCGACCTCGAGCCGAACCGCAACCGGTTCGCTCATCTCTAGTCCTCGCACACTAGTGGAGCGAACGCAGGTAGGAGATTTGTGCGGCTTACGCTGCTGTTCGTCTCTTTTGCACCACTAGAAGAGCGGACCTAGGTAGGTGCCATTTCGCACACATTGCCTTTGTCTCTGTGATTATTAACAGAGATCATTCCACACACCCTCCAAGTAAGGGAGGAATTGCTTTACTTACTTATTATATCCTTCTGTGAGTTAACAGAGGTATTGCACTCTGCCATAGTCTGCAGCAGAGTCTTTGCACAGTGGACCCTGACTGTCTGATACTCCTTTAGGTTATTATCAGACAGCCCCCCGTAACACATAGTTACTATAATGGAAATAATGCACCAAATAGTCCTCCATATATTATAATGCATTCCCCCCCATAGTCTACTTTATATTATAATGCACCCTCATAGTTCTCCATATCATAAAATGTACCCTCTATACTCCGCCATATTATAATGTATGCCCCATAGTCCTCCATATTGTATAATGCCCATCGTAAAGTCCTCCATATATTATAGTTCACTCCTCATAGTACTCCATATCGTAAAACAATCCCCCCATAGTCCTTCATATATTATAATGCACCACATAGTCTTCCATATATTATAATGTACCATTTATAGTCCTCCACATCATATAATGCACAAGCCATAGTCCTTTGGCCACCAGTGTACTCACTGATTTAAAAAAATTCAAACAAAGCTCACCTCTGCTCGGTCCCCTGCTGCTCCGATCTCCGTGCAAGTGTTCTTCAGCTCTGCACATCTCAGTACATCAGGGTTGCAGTAGTGATATCATCGCACTCACTGCACTGAGATGTCAGCGCAGATACAGTGGGAGAATGATAGAGGAGGGAGCATAGCGCTCCCTCTTTCATCAGTGCTTTCAACTATATTGGCATCTGTGATGCCAATTCAGTTCAAAGTGCGATGACTGGTGGGGAGCCCGCAGGCAGAAGGGGCATGTAGGCAGGCCCTATAGCGGTCGCAGTACGCCACTGGTTGTATTCAGGGATGCAGTGTATGGGAATTTTGTATTCAGGAGTAGAAATGAGCCACCCCCCAGTCGAACGGCGGGTGTGTTCGGCGAACATTTGACGAACGTTCGACGAACACCTTCGAACCCCATTGAAAACAATGGCAGGCAAACACAAACACATACAAACACATTATACATGTACACATACAATTACCGTATTTTTCGGACCATAAGACGCACTTTTTTTCCCCCAAATGTTGGGGGAAAGTTGGGGGTGCGTCTTATGGTCTGACTATAGGGCTGCGGCTGGGAATGAGGGTGCTGCGGGTCATCGGGGGCACGAGCAGGCAGCAGCAGCGCCTGCCGTGACCACGTGGGCCTGCTCATTACATATGCACGCCCATCCTCCCGCCCATCTCTCAGCGCTGAAGCCGGCACTGACAGGTGGGCGGGAGGACGAGCGGGGACGCGCGCATAGCAAAGAGCCGGCCGCATGATCACCCCTGGCAATTACAGCCTGGAGTGATCATGTGCGGCTGTATTCACTGCCCCCCCCGCGCGTCATTACCAGCGCGGGGTGCAGTGAATCAGTACACTCACCCGTCCCCGTGAGTGGAGCCGTCCCCCTGCTGCATGCGATGTCTTCCTGTCTGTGCCGGTCAGCTGATCTGTACTGAGCTGATCAGCTGATCGGCACAGACAGGAAGACATCGCGATGCAGCAGGGGAACGGCTCCACACACACAGGTCAGTGGTGCAGAGAGGAAGATGATCGGCTGCAGGGAGTGAGGAACAGGTGAGTATAAACGTTTATTTTTTTCTCTGTGCTATAGGATACAGGCCATATACCAGGATGGTATATGAGCACGATGGGGGCATATAGCAGGATGGGAGTATATGAGCAGGCAGGATGGGGGGTATGTGAACAGGATGGGGGGTATGTGAACAGGATGGGGGGTATGTGAACAGGATGGGGGGTATATGAACAGGATGGGGGGTATATGAACAGGATGGGAGTATATGAGCAGGCAGGATGGGGGTATATGAACAGGATGGGGGTATATGAACAGGATGGCAGTATATGAGCAGGATGGATGGGGGGTATATGAACAGGATGGGGGTATATGAACAGGATGGGAGTATATGAGCAGGCAGGATGGGGGTATATGAACAGGATGGGGGTATATGAACAGGATGGGAGTATATGAACAGGATGGGAGTATATGAGCAGGCAGGATGGGGGTATATGAACAGGATGGGAGTATATGAACAGGATGGGAGTATATGAACAGGATGGGAGTATATGAGCAGGCAGGATGGGGGTATATGAACAGGATGGGAGTATATGAACAGGATGGATGGGGGAATATGAGCAGGATGGATGGGGGGTATACCAATAGGATGGGGGTATATCAATAGGATCGGGGTATATGAAGAGGATGGGGTATATGAACAGGATGGGAGTATATGAGCAGGATGCTGGTATAGGAGCAGGATGGGGGTTTATAGCAGGATCATATACAAGGCAGGAGGATCATTACCAGGATGGGGTACCTTAGTAGAGAATTTGGGGACATTACCCCCATAACAGTGTCAGCAGCAGATCCTCGCCCCATAACAGTGTGTCATGACCACATTTTTTGCTTAAAGTTTTATTTTCCCATTTTCCTCCTCTAAAACCAGGGTGCGTCTTATAGTCCGGTGCGTCTTATAGTCCGAAAAATACGGTAATAAACATTGCCATTATACTTACAGGTCCCCGCGATGCGTCCTGCAGACTCTGTCTCCTGCCGCTTCTCTTTCCGATCATTGCTGCGCCCTCCCGGTAACCAGCACTGATGATAGGACCTTCCGTGATGTCGTCATAGCATGTGACCAGTCACGTGTCTATTATCTCATTGGCTACAGACTGGTTACATGGCTAGACGTCATGCTAGATCCTGTCAGTGCATCTCTCCGGTACGCGGTGCTCGTTTGAGCATCTCCGTGTACTGGCAAGATGCTTGGGCACATGCTTGGCTCCCCGTTCCTGCATGTCGGCGCTCTTTACAGGGTCAGCCCACATGCAGGGACTGGATGCCACAGCCAGTGAATAGCGGCATCGGGAATCAGGTGATCGGAGATCACCGTTGCTATAGTAACCCGCCTGTCAGATTATTATTGCAACGGTGGCAGCAGTGACATCACCGCTTACAACCCGCAGCCTCTGCTCACTCACTGAGTGATTAGACTGCACGGGAGCAGCAGCGTCTTCCTCCCATGCAGTGCTGTCTGATGTAGCAGAGCTGCATGGGTTGAAGGAGAAAGAAGACAGAAGACCAGGATCGTGGAGGGATGAGAGGGAGTAAGAAACATGGAGTCTCTAAGTGTGTATGTGTATTTATTTCTATTAAAGTATTTTTTCTCTGTGTGGTGTCTTTTTGTTTAACCCTTTATTGGAGATTCTTAATGGCCGGGTCAAACTTGCCTGACATTAAGAATCTCTGGCTTAATACTAGCTAGTAAAACAAAGCTAGTATTAACCCTTTATTACCCAGCAAGCCACCCGGCATCAGGGCTGCTGGAAGAGTTGGATACAGTGCCAGATGATGGCGCTTCTATGAAAGCGCCATTTTCTGTGGCGGCTGCAGACTGCAATTTGCAGCAGAGGGGCCCAGAAAGCTCGAGCCAACCTGTGCTGCGGATTCCATCATCTTACATCGGTATTCTAGGTTCTGTATGCCTAGCAAAAAAGTAGGATTTCGGTTGTGCCTCAAACCAGACATCCATACCAGCCATGGCATCAGAAATGGTGTGAAATTTGATACCCTTGAGGTAGTTCTTCAGGTTTGGAAACAGATGATAGTTGGAGGGAGCTAGATCTGGTGAATAAGGTGGGTGGTCAACCAGCTGCAAACCTAGCTCTGCCAGTTTTGCCTTGGTCACTTGTGCAGTGTGAGCGGAGGTGTTGTTGTGACGCCCTGATGGGTCAGGTAGTCACACTTAGGTGATGGAAGGGTGTTATGCGGGGGCCTAGGTTACACACAGCCAACCAGAAACCCTAGTCACCTCCCCCAGGAAAAGACAGCCACATGAGTGGGCGAGACCAGACGGAAGGAAACGCCCACCTAGGGGTCTGGAGAGCCCAGGTCAGGAAAAACAGGAGTTGAAGTTTAGCTTTGGAGTGGAGTGGAGTGATTCCAGGTCTGTGCTATAGGCCTGAGGCTGAACTGACAGGTGTCAGGGTCGGAGCCCTGACACATTGGCTAGGTGGCAGACCGTGGGCCCGTAGCTAGCAGGAGACGGGAAGACAGCTCGCAGAACCGAGGTGGACCGGGGCAGGGTTGGAGCCCGCTGGAACCGACATCGGGGACCCGACCGGAAGCCGTGCACAGAGCAGTGCACAGTGTTATTAATGACCCGTAGTTCCCAGCGCCATTGATTTTAGTGTAAGCAGGTTTTTGCGGCGAATCACTGTAAAGTGCGGGGTTAAAAATTCTCATCAAAACATAGTCTGTGACGTTCCCTGGGTCACATTTCGTGATTGTAAATGTGACGGTGCAAATTCCTTTATTGGACACACACACACACACACACACACACACACACACACACACTCAGCTTTATATATTAGATTATACACCCTACATATGCCCTGTACATGTCACGTATAGTGTGTAATTCTGAATATTGACCTGCCATATCCTAAAGGTGTGTAATATGCGCTCTGTTAGGATTTCACTTGCTGATTCGAGTAGTTGTCACCTGATCACTCACATGCGATTTGCAATGTGTGGTCATCTGCCGAATGACGTCTCCTCCTGTTTCTCTCAAATTGAAAATGATAACAACGAGAGACGCAGGAGGAGACGTCATTCAGCAGATGACCCCGAGTCTGCTGATCACTTGTGAGTGATTTAATTGGCAAATTAAATCCTAACAGTGTGTATTACACATTTTGTGGGTTCTACCAGTCAATGTGCAGCAGAGCAGGGAGACGCCATTGGGCACTGGCCTCCCGGGCTCCTCATCTGACTGCATCGTCCTCGGCAGAGATAAAATTTGTTTTATCTGAAATGTGGAAGCATCAGAGTAAAATATACACGACTGCAATAATGGAGCCGGTCTCTGATTCCTTCCACGCGGGGGTCGTGCAGGAATCAGCTGTCAGATTCCTCACCTGGTAGAAAATAACAGTGGAGTCTCATATGTTACATGGCGTCACTGCCGTCTGCACATCACATGGAATGGTTTAGGGGATGTTCACACGGGGTATCTTTTATACCACAAATATGCAGTGTTTTTGTCCCAAGAATGCACCAAAAACGCACCGCGGCAAAAATGCATAAAAAAAGCAATGTGTTTTTGACACATTTTTACCGCGTTTTGCCCAATGCGGTTTTTAAGTCTAATCTATTGACTGGAAGGGTTCAAAAACGAAAACGCAAAAAGAAATGACATGCTGCATCTTCAAAAACACAGCCAAGATGCAGCCAACAAAAGATGACCAGTGTGGACAGCAAAAGAGAAATCCCATAGACTTTGCTGGGAGGAGGAAATGCATGCAGGGGCATCTGTGTGACCTCAAAAATGCTACAAAAGATGTCCTGTGTGAACTTAGCCTTAATGTTGTTATGAACGCCATTCTATCAATGTAATGCATCGTCAGCAGCTGAGGTGTATTATGAGGTCCTGCAGCAGCTGAGGTGTGTATTATGGGGTTCTGCAGCCGTTGAGTCGTATATTATGGGGTTCTGCAGCAGCTGAGATGTGTATTATGGGGTTCTGCAGCAGCTGAGGTGTGTATTATGGGGTTCTGCAGCAGCTGAGGTGTGTATTATGGGGTTATGCAGCAGCTGAGGTGTGTATTATGGGGTTCTGCAGCAGCTGAGATGTGTCTTATGGGGTTCTGAAGTAACTGAGGTGAATTATGAGATTTTTCAGCAGCTGAGATGTGTATAATGAGGTTATATAGCATCTCAGGTGTGTATTTTGAGGTTCTGCAGCAGCTGAGGTGTGCATTATGAAGTTCTAGAGAATATTACATTATTCGGTGTGGATTTATCTTACAAATTTTCCAACAAAATTATTTGCAGCATTTCCAAATGGGGTGTGCCCAGTCTGGTAAATAAAGGGATTACAATATATATGCCGTAGTTCTTCCATACACCGTGCCCCTCCCTCATGGTGTGTATGTGGTGCTGCACCTCAGTCTGTTCAGGTCATTTTAGCTGAGAGGCAGTCACACATACACAGCGCCCCCCGTTCTTATGGTGTGTATGTGGTACTGCACCTCAGTCTGTTCAGGTCATTTTAGCTGAGAGGCAGCGACACATATAACCTGAGGACTCTTTATTATGTAGAAAGCAGAGATTTTTTTCTAATTTCGTACATTCCCCTTTAACATCTGTATTTTGGACTTTTTGGTCCGGCGTACACACAGCATTGGCCGCCGGCTCTATGGTGCCTTGTCTGCTATCATCCGGTACATTTATCCTCAGGATTTGTATCGTAGATGTTGATCCCACCAATGGGGCCACGACCTGCGCCGCTCTAAGTGTATAGGAATTTATATCATCTCTCCACAAAGAGCAGCAGCACCTCATTCTCCAGATACATGTGCGCCCCATTGGGGGGATCCATATGTACCATCCATAATGTAATATCCAGGCATACAGCATGTACGAGATGTGGTGGAATTAATGTGGATTGAGAATCAGATTCTCCAGCACAAATCTGGAGGACTTTATTGTACATTTGAAAAAATCAATTTTGTTAGGATATAAAAAAAAAATGGCCTCTGGTCCTCGTTTGTTTCCTGGAAACTGGGTACAAAATCAGTAGGGGGGCACCAAAGGGCAGTTTTGCACAGGGCTCCATTCAGGCTAAGGCCGGCCCTGGTTATAGTATCTGTCATTACTACTTCTTGCAATAGGGCATTCCACGGTCTGGTTGCTCTAACTGTCAAGAATCCTTTCCTATTTAGCTGCCGGAATAAATTTACCAGTAAGTTTTAGTATCGGAAGAATGGCTCTATGTGGAAATCCCTTCCTTCATAAATACAAAGTCTGTGTGTATAGACTTTATAATATCACACTTTATACGGCTTTATTGCATACCTAGCCTATTCGTTACCCAGATATTCGCAGAAGTGTACTCATCCCTTAAAATGAGCTAGTGACAAATATTTTTAGTTGGTATAAAGCTTGGAAAATTATTGAATACACAGTCATGAGTTATCAGGAAATGGGCATTATTATTATTTTATTGTTTTGTAAATGTGATGCCCTGGCCTATCAGGTCGTCACAAGGGTGCCGTGCAATGTGCCCTACTGCATGGTACCCACTCCTCCTTGGTTACGGGTCCTGTCCCTTTGGTGTTGCTAAGAACAGGTATACACAAATCCTGAGGAACACTCTGCACCACACCCACCAAACACCCATTGGGTAGCCTGAGGGGAATAGGGCCACCCAGATGGAGGGATGGTACAAGGAGGGCCAGAAGTGTCAGGAGAGAGAGAGGAGTAGTTGGAGAGAAGTGCCAGTGAGCGGTGACAGGAAAGGTTACGCTGTGGAGCTGGGCTCCTGTAACAGTCCCAGGTGCCGGACGTTGGTCTGGCCTGGAAGGAGCTGGAACCCCGGTCGCAGGGAGTAGTGACAGGGGGCACGATGCCGCCACGGAGGGCACACCGGCGGCCTTGTGCTACAGCCGGGCAGGGGCCTGGGCACGACGGGGTACGCAGACCCTAGGCTGGGAAGTAGCTTCACGCAGCCCAGTAATTCACCCAACCTGGAACGAAATCTTCACGAACCGCTCTCCACCCGCTCCAGAGTAATAACGCAACCATAGGGATAGGACTTCCCAAAACTGTCCATAAGATACCACGCATGAACCCTGAGAGCAAGCTCACCCTGCTAGCCACACAGGTGAGCGGGACCCAAGTAGTCCTAGGCGAAAGGGAGCCACCAAGTGTAAACACAGTGCCAAGGGACAAGGCTTCAGACCTACCAGCAATGCCAAAAGGGCACGGACCCACCGTGCTTGGACTAAGGCTGCAGGACGTTCAAGACTTTGGTTTACCCGGTGTCAGTGTCAGCATCTCTGGACTGTGTGAGTACGTGGTGCCCCTTTGCTCCCAACAGGTCCCCAGCCTGCCTTCACCGAGCCCCGGGATACCTTCCCCTGCCCACGGAGGGGTTAACATCAATTGCTGCCATTCCATCGCTCCCGGGCGCTCCCATCTCCCCTAAACACAGCAGCGGTGGTATCCCCATTTTTACCACGAACCGTGGGTGGCGTCACGAACATTATCCAAATCCACCCTTTCCATCCCCCCTTTTATTTTCGAGTAGCCGCGCGACCCAACCTCGGGTCCGGAGACCCCTCGAGCCACTGCGGATCCGGATCCGAGCAGCCCGTGGGCTGTCGCGGCGGCAGCACATAAACACTTTAACCCCTTTACCCCAGAGGATGGATTTTAGCTTCATAACCAGGCCATTATTTTTCAATTCTGTTTCAGGTTATAACTCTGAAACGCTTCACCGGATCCCAGTGATTCTAAGATTGTTCTTTTTTTGTGACATATTGTAGTTAATGATATTTGTAAATTTAAGACGATATTTTTTGTGTATATTTGTGAAAATATTAAAAATTTAGCAAACAAATTTAAAACTTTGCAATTTTCAAGCTTTTACCTTAAATCCGAGAATTACGAGGGGCTGCTGATAAGTCTTTGGCTTTGTGATTTTTTTTTTGTTTCTATGGTAACAAATGTTACATCACATGAAAGCCTTTTGTGTCTAATATATGTTTTCAAAATTTTGTGTTTGAATCTTATGGCATCAGTGTTCTACGCACGTGGGAAATCTAAATGGCGGAGTCTAATGCGATATTCACTGCAACTGAGAGCAGAGGAGTGATAAAATTCTTGTTTTTGCAAGAAAAGTCCACAAAGGATATTCATGGTGATATGTCGCAGACATTGGGAGATCACAGTTAAGAAATGGGATGCCAAATTTAAAACAGGCACTTCAGCACCAATTGGTGAAGCCAAGCCACTAGCTTGCCCTTGTTAGATTTTCTCTATTCCAGAGGCACCAACGCTTATAGCACTATTGTCACACGGTGTTTCACTGCTGTATATATGTCACATGGGATACACTGGGTCTGCTGTATGTACATCACATAAGACACACTGGCACTGTTGCATATACATCACCTAGGATACACTGACATAGAAGATTCTGGGAGTGCAGCACATACATTGCATAGCAGATGCTGGGGCTGTAGCATATACATCACAGGAGAAGGCTGGGCCATATACATCACAGGAGAAAGCTGGGCCATATAGATCACAGGAGAAAACTGGGCCATATAATCACAGGAGATACATCACAGGAGAAGTCTGGTTCATATACATCACAGGAGATGGCTGGGCCATATAAATCACAGGACATGGCTGGGCCATATACAACACAGGAGATGCTGGGGCATATACATCACAGGAGAGGGTGGGGCATATACATCACAGGAGAGGGTGGGGCATATACATCACTGGAGACACTAGGATACACAGGATAGGCTGAGTAATATACATCACAGTGGGTGATGTACATCACAGTGGGTGATGTATATGGGTGGGCCATATACATCACAGGAGACACTGGGCCATATACATCACAGAAGATGCTGGGGTATATACATCACAGAAGATGCTGGGGCATATACATCACAGGAGGGGTTAGAGCATATACATCACAGGAGAAGCTGGGGCATATACAACACAGGATATGCTGAGGGGTCTATATCACAGGACATGCTGGGGCGTATAAATCACAGGAGATGTTTGGGCATATACATCACATGGTGGGGTTATATACAGCTGATGAAATAAATATTGAACATACCACCAATTTTCTAAGTAAATATATTTCTAAAGGTGCTATTGACATGAATTTCTCCAATCCACACAGGCAAAGAAAGCAAACTTAAATAAGTTATCAGTAATAATGAAAAATGACACGGAAAAAGTATTGAACATGCTTTTTGAAATTGATTTAATACTTTGTACAAAAGAATTTGTTGGTAATTATAGGTTCAAGACACCTCCTGTATGGAGAAACCAGTTGTATGCTTTGCTCAGGTGGGATTTTAGCCCATTCTTTCACATAAACAATCTTTAATGTAATTAAATGGGGGCCCCATTTCATGGCAGCCCCCATGCAGCGATGGATACGGCGCTTCATGCCATCCTATGCCTCCAGTCCACTCCACTAATGTGCAACTGAGGAAGGTCCGTAGTTGACCGAAAACGTTATTTTTCATGCACATTGAATAAACTTGCCTCACTTTCAAGCTTGGGAGTGCCTTGTTTAATTACATTGTACGGCTTTGGAACCTGAAGAGCACCCCTATTTCTCTTGATATCCCTACAAGGAAGTGCCATTTCTTCTTTCTACATAAACAATCTTTAAATCCTGAAGGTTCCATGAGCTCCTTCTATAAGCTCTTTGCTTTAGTTCTTTCTATAAATTTTCTGTTGGATTCAGGTCAGGTGAGTACCTGAGCCATTCTAGCAGCTTTGTTTTCTTTCTCGGAAACCAAGTTTCCTTGGCTCTGTGTTTGGCATCATTGTCTTGCTGAAATGTCCACCCTCATTTCATCTTCATCATCCTATTAGATGGCAGAAGATTTTTATCAAGAATGTCTCATTACATTTAACCATTCATCCTTCCTTCAATCGTAGGAAGTTTGCTGTATGTTGAAAAACAACCCCACACCATGATGTGTGATCAAACTTCACTGTTGGCATGGTGTGTATTATGGCATCCAAAGAGTTCATTTTTGGAGTAAACTGACTATATTCTCCCAGTATTTCACAGGCTTGTCTAAATGTTGTTGAGCAAACTGTAAACACACTAGAAAATGCTTTTTGTTCATCAGTGGAGTCTTGCGTTGTGAGCGTGCATACAGGCTATGAAGGTTGAGTTCATTATTTATTGTTTTCTTTGAAACAATTGTACCTGCTGATTACAGATCTTCTTTTAGCTCTCCAGAGGTGGCCCTTAGCTCTTGGACACCTGTTCTGAGAATTTTTTTCTCTCTTTTGTCTGAAATCTTGCGGGGAGCACCTGGTCGTGACCGGTTTATAGTGAAATGATGTTCTTTACCCTTCCAAATTCTGGCCTCAACACTGTTCAATGGTACCTTCAGTAGTTTAGGAATTCTGTGACCAATGGCATTCTGTAACCAGCTTACTGGTTTTGCCAATCATGCGATGTTTCTTGTGTGGCACCTTGGTAATGAAACACATTTTTATAGGCCATCAGATGAATGAGCTGATTTTATTTTTCAATAAGTGGCAGGGTTGCTTTTTAATTACTGATAAATTTCAGCTGCTGTCGTCATGACTTTCCATAGCTATTTGCACCTCTCTATCTTCATGTGTTCAATACTTTTCCCCTGTGTCACAGCTGCACTCTGAAACTCTAAAGCCCACTTTACACGTTGCAATTAGTTGTACAATCGCATTTGCGATGTGACACGCCCAGGTTGCATACGGGATCTTATGAGATTGCACGTTGGTCGTTCATTTGCTGTCACACGTGCGTTAGTAGTCTATGTTAAATTGGTCAATTTTGT
Source organism: Anomaloglossus baeobatrachus (assembly GCF_048569485.1). Classification (NCBI taxonomy): domain Eukaryota; kingdom Metazoa; phylum Chordata; class Amphibia; order Anura; family Aromobatidae; genus Anomaloglossus; species Anomaloglossus baeobatrachus. The sequence goes on along the minus strand of NW_027444827.1, from coordinate 3,293 downwards.
GTGCGATCCTTTACAGCATGTGTTCTGTGACGTATGCATTGGGCACCTTTTTTTTTTTTTTTATTTATTGACTTGCCAAGCGTGTGTAATGTGTAGGGATGCGTTTTTACTATGTCATCTGCCATTCAGCTCTGCTACATGGCCGCTAACAGCAGACACAGACATCCATGTAGCAGCGGTGAATGGCAGATGACAGCAGACACAGACAGAGCCGCACTGTCAGAATGAACTCGGGTGAACTTCACCCGACTTCACGGTCATGCTGCGGCTCTGTCTGTGTCGCGCCCTGATTAGCGGTCACCAGTGAAGGACTCACCGGTGACCGCTAATCTCCTAAGTTACTGAAGTTAGCAGCCCTCTCTCATACTCACCAATCCCCGATCCCCGGCGCTGCACGGCGTTCACACTGCTCCGGCGGCTTTTACTATTTTGAAAAAGCCGGCCGCCCATTAAACAATTTCGTATTCCCTGCTTTCCCCGCCCACCGGCGCCTATGATTGGTTACAGTGAGACACGCCCCCACTCTGAGTGACAGGTGTCACACTGCACCCAATCACAGCAGCCGGTGGGCGTGTCTATACTGTGTAGTGAAATAAATAATTAAATAATTAAAAAATACGGCGTGCGGTTCCCCCCAATTTTAAAACCAGCCAGATAAAGCCATACGGCTGAAGGCTGGTATTCTCAGGATGGGGAGCTCCACGTTATGGGGAGCCCCCCAGCCTAACAATATCAGCCAACAGCCGCCCAGAATTGCCGCATACATTATATGCGACAGTTCTGGGACTGTACCCGGCTCTTCCCGATTTGCCCTGGTGCGTTGGCAAATCGGGGTAATAAGGAGTTATTGGCAGCCCATAGCTGCCAATAAGTCCTAGATTAATCATGTCAGGCGTCTATGAGACACCCTCCATGATTAATCTGTAAATTACAGTAAATAAACACACACACCCGAAAAAATCCTTTATTAGAAATAAAAAACACAAACATATACCCTGGTTCACCACTTTAATCAGCCCCAAAAAACCCTCCATGTCCGGCGTAATCCAGGATGGTCTAGCGTCGCTTCCAGCGCTGCTGCATGGAGGTGACCGGAGCTGCAGCAGACACAGCCGCTCCGGTCACCTCCACGCAGGTAATGAAGACAGCCGCGCGATCAGCTGCTGTCACTGAGGTTACCCGCTGTCACTGGATCCAGCGGTGGCCGCGGGTAACCTCAGTGACAGCTCAGCTGATCGCGCTACTCACCGCCGCTCCTATCACCTCCACGCAGCAACTGAGGTGAGTAGCGCGATCAGCTGAGCTGTCACTGAGGTTACCCGCGGCCACCGCTGGATCCAGTGACAGCGGGTAACCTCAGTGACAGCAGCTGATCGCGCAGCTGTCTTCATTACCTGCGTGGAGGTGACCGGAGCGGCGGTGTCTTCTGCAGCTCCGGTCACCTCCATGCAGCAGCGCTGGAAGCGACGCTGGAGCATCCTGGATTACGCCGGACATGGAGGGCTTTTTGGGGCTGATTAAAGTGGTGAACCAGGGTATATGTTTGTGTTTTTTATTTCTAATAAAGGATTTTTTCGGGTGTGTGTGTTTATTTACTGTAATTTACAGATTAATCATGGAGGGTGTCTCATAGACGCCTGACATGATTAATCTAGGACTTATTGGCAGCTATGGGCTGCCAATAACTCCTTATTACCCCGATTTGCCAACGCACCAGGGCAAATCGGGAAGAGCCGGGTACAGTCCCAGAACTGTCGCATATAATGTATGCGGCAATTCTGGGCGGCTGTTGGCTGATATTGTTAGGCTGGGGGGCTCCCCATAACGTGGAGCTCCCCATCCTGAGAATACCAGCCTTCAGCCGTATGGCTTTATCTGGCTGGTTTTAAAATTGGGGGGGAACCGCACGCCGTTTTTTTTAATTATTTAATTATTTATTTCACTACACAGTATAGACACGCCCACCGCTGCTGGGGAGGTGGGTGCAGGGTGTGACTCTGGCTCAGGGGGGGGGGGCGGGGGGGGGGGGGGGGGGGGGGGGGGGGGGGGGGGGGGGGGGGGGGGGGGGGGGGGGAGGTGGGGCGTGTCTCACTGTAACAATCATAGGCGCCGGTGGGCGGGGAAAGCAGGGAATATGAGATTGTTTAATGGGCGGCCGGCTTTTTCAAAACAGTAAAAGCCGCCGGAGCAGTGTGACTGTCGTGCAGCGCCGGGGATCGGGGATCGGTGAGTATATGAGAGAGGGGGATAGACTGACATGGACAGAGAGTGAGGGACAGAGATAGTGACCGACTGACAGAGATTAGTGAATGACAGACATTGTGAGGCGCTTCAGAACGCAGCTTTTCAGCTGCGCTCTGAAGCGGACCTTTTTTAAGCTGCGGTGCAGAGCGCACACCTGCGCACATAGCATCAGACACCAAAATCGTATGAGGGATGTCACACGTTACAATTGACTAGGTTCGTGCAACAAAACGCTCAATTCTAGAGAATGATACGATGTGTTTGCGATCAACGGTTTTGCGTTCAATCCTGATCGCACGTAGATGTCACACGCTGATACCTCACAAACGATGCCGGATGTGCGTCACTTACAACTTGACCCCAACGACGGATTGTGAGATATATTGAAGCGTGTGTAGCGGGCTTAAGGATGCTAACATTGAATACAGGAATTTGGACATGCATTACTGCTAAGGAAATAATTCTAAAAATTGAGAAACTAATTGCATAAAAAGGCCAGTTTTATATGAGCCTAGCACCAAGTGTCAACCCATATCTCTTTTTGGTAGATCCCTACCTAAAATGCCTCTCTCTCGGCTAAAAAATCCTGCAATTTTATTGGTGGGCAGGAACTTGCTATTAGGAAATTAAAGGATGTCTTAAGCTAGTGGGAAAGGAGTGCTTAGTCAGAAGGCATGACCTTATAATCCAAAATGAAAAAAACTGACTGCACTTCCTAACAGACAAGTGTGAACAGCGCATTGCTAAATTATGTTTTATGTTCATTATGCATCTAAGAGTCTCAATTTTTTAATTGATCCCTTTAGCAGTAATGCATGTCTAAATTCCTGTATTCACTGTCTGCATGCCTTAGCATTTCAGAGTGCAGCCGTTTGTTAGTTTATTTCTTAGGTTTGCACCTGTTCACACTTGTCTGTTAGGAAGGGCCATCAGTCTTTTTTATTTTAGATTATAGGGTCGCGCCTTCTGACTGAGCACTCCTTTCACACCAGGCTTAAGGTGATTTTTAATTTCCTATTCTGCCCGCCCATAAAATTGTAGGCTTTTTC
>NW_027444826.1:0-15833 GCF_048569485.1 Anomaloglossus baeobatrachus | reverse complement strand
GAAAGGACAGATCATGAAGGCTCACCTGTGGGGGTTGAGAGTCATAACCACTGTGAAAACCCGATATGTACAGTCCAAATAGGTCGGAGAGAGGGTTAAACACCACGCTGCCGCAATGGTAGAATCCAGTCGGACCTTGTATAAAAAAGTGATTTTATTGGTCTACGCATATCAGAGATTAAGCTCCTTCCTCGGGAGAAAAAAATTACAACTGTGTTTTTTCCTGAGGAAGAAAATTAATCTCTGAAAGGCGTAGAGCAATAATCACTTTTTTTAAGACGAGATCTCACTGGATTCTACCTTTTGCAGCAGCGTGGTGTCGTTTAACCATTTCTCTGACCTGTTTTGACTGTACATTTCGGGTTAGGGGTGCTTCACACACAGCGAGCTCGCTGCCGGGATCGCTGCTGAGTCACGCTTTTTGTGACGCAGCAGTGACCTCATTAGCGATCTCGCTGTGTGTGACACTGAGCAGCGATCTGGCCCCTGCTGCGAGATCGCTGCTCGTTACACACAGCCCTGGTTCGTTTTCTTCAAAGGCGCTCTCCCACTGTGACACACAGATCGCTATTCGTGACAGCGAGAGAGCGACAAATGAAGCGAGCAGGGAGCAGGAGCCGGCATCTGGCAGCTGCGGTAAGCTGTAACCAAGATAAACATCGGGTAACCAAGGTGGTTACCCGATATTTACCTTAGTTACCAGCCTCCGCAGCTCTCACGCTGCCTGTGCTGCCGGCTCCGGCTCTCTGCACATGTAGCTGCTGTACACATCAGGTTAATTAACCCGATGTGTACTGTAGCTAGGAGAGCAAGGAGCCAGCGCTAAGCTAAGCGGTGTGCGCTGGTAACTAATGTAAACATCGGGTAATCATACCCGATGTTTACCTTAGTTACCAGTGTCCGCAGCTTCCAGACGCCGGCTCCGTGCAAGCGCAGCGTCGCTTGCACGTCGCTGCTGGCTGGGGGCTGGTCCCTGGTCGCTGGTGAGATCTGCCTGTTTGACAGCTCACCAGCGACCATGTAGCGATGCAGCAGCGATCCTGACCAGGTCAGATCGCTGGTGGGATCGCTGCTGCGTCGCTAAAGTGTGAAGGTACCCTTACTGCAGCAGCCGCTACATGTTCTTACAGTGGTTGTGACTCTCACAACCCCCACAGGTGAACCTCTGTGATCTGTCCTCACCCCATTACTCTGCTTGGATAAGAACCTATCCGTGCTTTTGTCTCCCACCTTTTTGTTTTTTAATTATTTTTTTTTCAGGAATTTTTGCTGATTATTCCCAATTTTGTGATTGTAGATCAGATTAATCACTTTGCTCTTCCAATCCTTTTGGTTGGTCGTTATGATCCAAATAAGACCCCCAGGCTTAATCACAAAAACGTTTTTAGGTGCTTTCTGTGTTTTTCTTCCAGGATAGCACTTGTACCTGTGATCGTCTACGGAGCTGTTCACATGTCTGTACACTTTGTTTTTGCAAACCGAGTGGTTTGTGCAGAATTGCAAAGGCAAACAAATGTCGGGTCAAACTCCGCAATAGAAATCTATGGGTCAGTGAAAAAAAATCGGATGCCATTAGTGTGCTGTCTGATTTTCATGGACTGGTAGATAGGAGATGGTGGAGAGATTCTTATTTTTATGTGATTTTCCCCCCCCCCCCTGCAGAAAACAAGCCACATTTTAGATTAGTGGTCAAATCTATAAAATATCAGAAATCTCATGCACGCGCTTTTTTTTTCTTACTGAATTTGTGCACTGAAACATTTTTTGAAGCACGAATTTCTGTAGCGTTTTTGCAGTGTTCACCCATTGAAAGCAAAAATAAAAAAAATTTCCAACTTTTTTTTTGCTGCGCTTCTGGTGAATAACACTAACTTTATTAAAAATGGACTGTAGACAGATCACACATGTAATCCGCACTGAACCTACGTTTTGGACACATTTTTACTGCTAAAGGCCCTGTGCGCATGCTGCAGATTTGCTGCAGAATATGTGTCTAACATTTCTGCAGTCATTCCCCAGCAAATCCTATGGGTTTCAAAAAATTCTGTGTGCACACTGCGTTTTTTATACCCGCGGATTTACCCGCGGAATTAATGAGCATGTAACTTCTTTTCCGCAAAACCTGCGTTTTTTGCCATAGATAGTAAAAACCGCGGGGACCAACTTGCGGAAAATCTGTCGTAAATCCACGGCAAAACACGGGTGCGGTTTTATCACGATTTTTACCGCGGGTGCGGGATTCTTTCAGAGGGTCCGTTTTTTTCTTAAGAAAATGGCACTTTCTAGCGTGCACATAGCCAAAAGGAGATAAGGAGCAAGTTTTGGCTGCATGGAAAAAACTGCTGCAAAAATGTGTGAACATAGCCTGATACACAGGGTCAGATTACTGATCCATGCTACGTGGAGCCATTACTCCCATACACTACCACAACACTGCATCGGTTTTATAGAGAAATGCTTTTATTCTCGCAGACAGCCTAACGTTCCACAAGACAATAAAAGGGGCATGCCTGGTCAAGGAAGTAAGCTATGGGGGAAAACATAATGCTAAATATATTAAATTTCATTTGTATGTTAACATGCAAAGGAATCTGTTTTGTCAGGTCAGTAATTCTTGCCTGCGCTACTTTACATTTAAGATGGCAAATAGGAGGTCAGGTTGTCTACTCTGCAATAGTGTCCACATCCCTGTAAGGCCCCCTCCTCACGTCAGTGATTCTGGTACGTATGTTACTGTTTTTATACGTACCAGAATCACGGACATGCGCAGACCCATTAAAATCAATGGGTCTGCGCACACATTAGTTATTTTTCACTGTCCGTGTTTCTGTGTGGCGTACACGCGTGTCCGTATGCTCCGCATGAAGACAAGTTCTTTTTTTTTCTCTGGCATCACTGATGTCACACGGAGCTCACAATGGGCTAATCCGTGTAAAAACACGTACATTTACAATAAAAAGCTTTGTAAACTCACCCGTCTCCAGCATTGATGCTGTCTTCAGCCGCTGCTGTCTCCTGCTTCCAGGCTGGCTAATTATGCTCATGAAGATTCACTGCACCGCTGCAGCGGGGAGACAGCAGCGGCCAGACACAGCATCTCGGGATACTTCAGCACCATGGACAGCAGTGGCATGGACGGGTGAGTATAGAATAGAAGTCCCTGATCTCCGAGCACTATCACGGATAGCACACTGAGATCACACGTGTGCCAAAAGGGAGATATGTGTCTTTAAAACGTCAGTGAAAAACGTGTATGGTTTTTCACTGATGTGTGAAGGTGGCCTAAAACTGATATGGAAGACTTTTTCTAAATACCTTGTTAAGCCCATTCTGCCTCTGAGCAGCGCTATTGTGGACGGCTCATCCCTATGAAGTGACCCCCCCCCCCGGGCTTCGTGACCTCTGAAATCCAGTGATGTCACATCACCTTCCAGTCGACCTGACCTCACCGAGCTCGGCCCGAGTCTTCCTGAGTGAGTGGGCACAGCCCAGCATCTCACACTCTCTCCACCACATGCAGAGCGAAAACTCCTCCCACAGCCCAGTCATTCAGAGAGACTGGGGCCCGGCTTCAGTGGTGTAAGGTCAACTGGAAGCTCACGTGTCCTCACCGGATCTCGGAGGTTAAAGATCCAGGGGGTCACGTGTTGGGGATGAGCGGACCACAATAGCGCCGCTCACAGTTACAATTGGCTAAACAAGGTATTTAGGAAAAACCTTCCCTATCAGTTTTACAGAGATGTGGCCACTATTGCAGAGCAGTGAACCACCCCTTTAAGTATGTGAATATAGGAGTTTTCATGGTCCCCTAAAGGGATCTGATGCAATATTGGAAGCTAACCACAGACGGATGTCCTTGCAATTAATCAGTGTCATAAATGGTAAGGAACTATCGTAATTAAAAGGTTATGCTCTCACAGGCGGCTTGTTTCTTTATCTTTTTCAGCAATTATCATTTAGTAAAAAAGTATACCTCTGAGAATACAAACACTAACCAAAATACCGATACGATGGGATATATCGCATCTTTCCATCCGAGTTATCTTACGTGAGGTCCTTCTGACTCGTACCTCGCTAAGCTCTACATACAATGTTATAGGAACCTAATGAGCAGATGCTGCTAAACGGAGCACAATGCATGGTGTGAACAGGGCCTAATAGCAGCCCCTTGCCTTAAAACCTTTTTAGATGCGTAATTTATTTACTTCTCTACTTACAGAATAGGCAGCTACTAATTAGTGGTTGGATGTTCCTTGTTTGGATCTTGGTTACCGTAGTGGCAAAATTGATGATTTCCCAAACGTCTTATTGATTTACCTAATGCTATAATTGTCTCCGAGGTGAAGAGAGTTCACTGCACGTTGTCTGCTCGTGCCTGGGCAAGTCATGTGTCTGCGTGCGACCCTGGGGAGAACATCCAAGGATAGATCATGGAAGGCAGTTTGTCCTTCCAGAAATGAAGTGACAAGCTTTCCTTGAATGCCTTGATTTTATTTGCTGCCTCCTATATACCATAGGATCCTCTACAGACTCCTATGGACGGTACTATGGCTGTGTGCACTAAGTCAGAAGCTGCCATACCAGAAACCTCAGTATTTGTAGCCAAAAGCAGGAGTTTGTAAGAAATGATGGTGGTGGTGTCCGTGTTTCTATTATACTTTTCCTCTGATTGTTCCACTTTTGGTTTTGGCTGTAAAATACTGAGGTAGAAAACTCTACAAATACTGAGGTAAAAAAACCCTCACCAAATACTTAGGTAAAAAACCCCTCACCAAATACTGAGGTAAAAAAACCCCTCACCAAATACTGAGGTAAAAAACCCCTCACCAAATACTGAGGTAAAAAACCCCTCACCAAATACTGAGGTAAAAAACCCCTCACCAAATACTGAGGTAAAAAACCCCTCACCAAATACTGAGGTAAAAAAAACCCTCACCAAATACTGAGGTAAAAAAAACCCTCACCAAATACTGAGGTAAAAAAACCCTCACCAAATACTGAGGTAAAAAAACCCTCACCAAATACTGAGGTAAAAAACCCCTCACCAAATACTGAGGTAAAAAACCCCTCACCAAATACTGAGGTAAAAAACCCCTCACCAAATACTGAGGTAAAAAACCCCTCACCAAATACTGAGGTAAAAAACCCCTCACCAAATACTGAGGTAAAAAACCCCTCACCAAATACTGAGGTAAAAAACCCCTCACCAAATACTGAGGTAAAAAACCCCTCACCAAATACTGAGGTAAAAAAAACCCTCACCAAATACTGAGGTAAAAAACCCCTCACCAAATACTGAGGTAAAAAAACCCTCACGAAAAGACCGTAAAGATTATCATTGAGGGGCAGTTAAACTGGAACACCATAAAGAAAAACCCTTAAAAACTTTTATTGGATATGGTTAAAATCCGAATTCTCCACACACAAAAACCATAACACAAATGGATAAAAAGGACATAAGGTGCTGTACTGCAGAACGGGGTTTGGTCAAATACCCTATAGATTCCCCTGTCTTGCTGCGGAGGCATTTTGCGCTCCACCACACCATTCTATATCCGCCCACATATACTCACAATAGAGATGTCCGGAAAAAATACATTTCGTTATCCAGACATCTAAATTAAGGTCTGAACATATTTCCTACTGCTCCCTATTCCACATAGATATTCAAAAAGGTAAAAATATATATCTCCCTTGTATATAAGCGCACATACAATTCAAACAAACGCTCCTCCACATATATTGGGCTCTGTTATGGACATCAAGGGAACAAATCAACAATCCCTTAGGCTGAGACCGCACTTTGCGTTTCCACCTGCGTTTCAGGTGCTTTTTAGGTCCGTTTTGAAAAGCACCTTTTTCATGCCCAAAGGCATGCGTTTTGATTTTACAGTAAAGTCTATGGAAAATGGTGATTTACAGACCGCACTTTGCGTTTCTAAACGCTGCGTTTAATTTGCATATTTTGTGGCAAAAACCATGTGTTCAAAGAAGCAGCATGTCAGTTGTTTTTGCCATTTTAGGTGCGTTTTGCTAACATTGAAGTCAATGAGAAATCACAAAAACCAAGATTCCAGCAAATGCCTGCGTTTTACTTGCTTTTTATGTGCAGAAAACATGCGTTTTGGACTGACAAAACGCATGCTTTTTGGACATTAAAATAATGATTTTATATGTCCCTTTACACACATAATCCGACAATTAAATTAAAGAAAAATATTAAATTATTGCTATTTTTCCAAAAAATAGTATATTACCGCTATAATTTTAGTCATTATTTCTCATTTCTAAATTATTTCTAAAATTCTGTGTTCCGTTTTTTTTTTTTTCTTTTTTCATTGTGTTTGACTGTTTAAACTTTATTTAGCAGTGTCTTGATGTTCAAAACGCATCTGTAAAAACGCAGGTGAAAAAGCATGTAAAAAGCGCTGAAAACGCGGTAAATCCGCAGGCATTTTCAGAGCTAAAGTTCTGAAAAAGGCAACTTTGGTCAAATCAATTAAGCTCAAAACGTGCGTTTAGAACTACAAGTAGGTGAACAGAAAGTACGTTCTTAGCCTTAGGCCGGCTTCTCACTTGCGATTTTCTCGCAGTAGTGCAATGCAAGAAATTCTCGCATTGCACTTGGATACATGTTATTCAATGAATCAGCTCTCATCTGCGATTTTTTTCTCAGTCCAAATCGGATCTTTTTTGCAAGTTTCTCACACCATTTTTCTCAATGATTTCCTATGGAAACGTGTTTAAAGAAGGATCACACACGCGCACGAGCGTTCCAATTTACGAGTGTGGCAGTAACTTCGCTCATTCATTATTCAACAGATGAATGTGACATCACATTTCCAAAGGTTAATTATCTGACACATGTGTAATCGAATTAATTTTGTTAAGATGTTGCAGGAAACATGCATCTCAAATCGCATCACACACGCGAGTCAAAATCATTAAATTATTCAAAACCAGCATCGCACTTGCGTTGCACTCTGACCTAACGTGAACTAAAATCTGCCGCGTTTTTTTCCAGCCTAGTCGGACCGATTTTACACACATAGGTGTGTTTCCAGCCTTAATGTTACCAACACACAACCACTACTGAGAAACTCTTTATATTCCAGTTACTAATGTGTAGGGATATATCTAATTAAAAAGATAAGCAAGTTGACAAATTGGTCCACATGAGACAACTATTTGTGAACTAGATGTCCACAAATCAAATATACGCACCCGTGGTCGACAACCTATACCGGGTGAAAGACTGGCCTCGTAGAGGTTCCACATATTAGCTGCAAGGTTATCATATTATAACCACATGAGTCATAGCCTAGTCAGATGGAGCTAGAAAATAACCAATTGCTCATTCAGACCCCCTGGACTAGTAGATTCCAACCAGAAAATCCATCGCGTCTCCCTTTGTAATAGCCTATTATTCCAATCCCCCAAAGTTGGAGTTTGTAACCTAATCGAATACGTGAGCCATTTGATAGTTTTGTGGGTCCATACCTTTTCCTATTATTTTTGGAGTATTTATTGATACTGTCATCTAAAGACAAAAGGTTTTTTGACAGAATGGACTGATCTGTAGTGCAGTAACAATTGGCAATTTTTTGCACTCCTGTATTCCCAGACTGGCTGCAGTTTAGTATAGTGCAGGGATAGGAGGGTGAGCCGACGGTGAGTGGGGGCGCCATTTCGTTTATTTAGGGTGCCCTCCGCAGCAAGGCAGGGGAATCTATAGGGCATTTGACCAAACCCCGTGCTGCACCACAGCACCTTATGTCCTTTTTATCCTTTTGTGTTATGGTTGTTGTGTGTGGGGAATTCTGATTTTAACCATATCCAATAAAAGTTTTTTTTTAATGGTTTTTCTTTATGGTGTTCCAGTAAAAAAAACTCACCAAATACTGAGGTAAAAAAACCTCACCAAATACTGAGGTAAAAAAAAAACCCTCACCAAATACTGAGGTAAAAAAAAACGCTCACCAAATACTGAGGTAAAAAAAAACCCTCACCAAATACTCAACGTGTGCACATGGCCGAAGTGATTTTTCACATATTAAAAAACAAAAAAAAGCAATAGTTCTCTTGTCCATTGCAATGTTAATCATGTTCAGCACACAGATTGCCCTCCAATGCCATCCATGTGCTGTCTGAGATTTTCACTGACCTGTATATCTGTATGGGAAATTTTTAATCCATTACAGGGATTAAAAACAAACCTGTTTCCACAACTGTTTTCTTTTGTGTGAACACACGGTGCGCAAAAAAACAGGCATGTGCATAATACCATAGACTTTAAGGTGGTATTTGCGCTATGTGTGAAAACCTCAGCTAGAACACATATACGTGATTTATGGAGGTCTGATTGGACCTCAGTATGAACGGGGGGTTTAGGCCTCATACGATCTGTGAGTGCTGGGTGCGGTTTTCCAGTGTTTTCTATGAGACGGAACTTCATCCTGTCTGCCCTGCCTCCTGCTTGTAAGAGCTGACAGGGTGGAACCTCTTTCATCAGGTGTCTACATATTTATTGTTCTGTTGGTTAACCATAATTGCCTGGACTGCTTTTTGCTGAATTCCCAATAATCCCAACAATTAGACTCTGTTCACATTATTTCTTTACTCTATGGGTGGCGTATGTGCTGAGGTAGCTTCTTTACATACCACAGATGTATCCTCATATGACACCCTTATACCTATTCAGAAGCACCACAACTTGATTCCATGTGATTTGTAAGCATTGTTCGATTTATTTGCTATGGTGATGTGGAATTTACACAGATGCATGTGATTTTTCATGTGAACCCATATTATTTTCTCATCGTGTCATGCTGTGATCTTCATTGATTGTGTTAGTGCAGCAATGTGCAGGATTCTTAATATGGAGCACCGTTTTAAAACTGTGTCCATTTTATTTTTTTTTACCAACAAAACCTATGCTTTTTTTATGGTGAAATAGGCAAAAAAAGCAAACAAATGCATAGTAGCCGCAAAGTGTGAACACCGCCTTTAGCAGTTACGATCATTGTTTAGTTATTTCAATCTTACTTTTGCACAGTAATGAAATTAGACTGGGGAAGGACAGGTAACACTGCAGGCGGACAGAGAATAGGCAAGGGCAGGTCAACTTTTTATTGCAGGTATGGTAGTAGTGTGTTTTGACAGTTTGCGGCTGCGCCCTTTCTTATGGCTGGTTTATGCTGTAAATTTAGCAGTTAACTAGGGATTTTTACATGTTAATAGGTTTCAAGAATGGTATCATATAATCAGTAAGAGACTTTAGTGCTAAAAAGTGATAGGTTTATGTTTGATTGCAGAGATAGCATGTAATTTAATAGCATTTGTGACTGTTTCATTGAATCCTGACTGGTGTAAAGATTACTTGGAAATTAGGTAGGACTTGTTTAAAGCCCGACTCAAGCAGTTTGTTTTTAGAGCGCTGGATTAGCACTTCTAATGTAAGGTCCCTACTGTTATACACCCCCCTCCTGCACCATCTTGTGATCATAACTTTGAACTGGTCACAAGCGCTCAATACGAGTCTATGAAAGTCAGTACGAGGCACTCATAGACTTATATTGAGTTTTAACCTCTGGTACCCTATGAAACACTGGAGGAGACGACAAGTCACAAATCGCCAGAGATAGGCTGGAGCGTCATTGATAGAAGATTAAGATACCGAAAGGTGAGTATCCAAGTATAGGCTCTTTTCCACTTGTGCACTAATTCTGATGCGCGAGAGCATCGGAAGCGATACCTCTGGTGCGGGTGTCAGCCGAGGGCATGTGACTGTGATCGGATCTTGCGATCGCATCACAGATGCGGGGAAGATTGAGGAGCACTTTCTCCCCATCTCCTCCGCTGTCTGTCTCTGCGTATATCGCACTGCAGTCGCATAACATGCCAGTGAAGTGCGATGTTTCACACGCTCCCATATGCTTGTATGGGGGTGCGTGAGCCGAGATTGGCTGCCAAACAGAGCATGCAGCGATTGCACCGAGAGCACGATTCGTGACGAAGAAAAATAAGCAAGAGGACACTGCCTCATTGATTAACACTGGTGCGAGTACAATCCGATGTTTTATCGGATTGCACTCGCACATGATAATCGCAAGTGGAAAGAGTCCTATGGTCAAGGATCTGAGATTAAAAACACCACTCCACTGATGAAAAAAAACACTGGAGTGATGCTTTCAAGGTTGATGCCTTTAAGCTATGCAGTTCTGGTGTAATGGGTTATTCACTCTCTAAGTAAAGAGGCCCGAGCTTCCAGCCTTGCGTAACGAACAGTGAATTTCTAATTGTTGCCAAAAAAATAAATCACAGTTGCTAAACTAGTATACTTGTTATAGCTTGTAACAGGATAGTGCTGGGATTTCCAAAAGGAAAATAAGTTTGTGAAAACAAGTGGTCCCATATTTAAAGGGAATCTTGTCACCAGGTTTTTTCCTCCCCCATCTGAGAGCAGCATAATATAGAGACAGAGACCCTGATTCCAGCGATGTGTCACTTATTGATCTGTTTCCTGTCATTTTGATAAAATCAGTGTTTTCTGTGCTGCAGTTATACAGAGCTCATGAATATGCTGGACTACCTGCAGCTCTCAAAGTAGTCCTCTAACGATAATATACTGCTGATAAAACAGTGATTTTTTTTATAAAAACTACTACTAAGTAGCCCAGTAAGTGATACATCGCTGGAATCAAGATCTCTTCCCCCACGTTATGCTGCTCTCAGATTAGTTGGCAAAAACCTGGTGACAGATTCTCTTGAAAAGGAATGTCATCATGATGATGCAGTCTAATCTGCAGGCATCGTATTAAAGAGCAAAAGGAGCTGTGCAGACTAATATATAGTTGTTGTTTTTTTTTTTTTTTTTTAAGAAAAGATTCAGTATGAGCTGTGCTAATCAGCTAAACCTTTGCTTTTTCTGGGATATATTTGCCAAGTGGGTGGACCTATCAGTGACTGACAGCCTTCCTTGTATAAATATGCATAAAGCGATTGCTGTCAGTCACTGATAGGTCCACCCACTGGAGAAATAGCCTAGAAAAAGCTGATGTTTCGCTGATTAGCACAGCTCAGTGACTCTTTTCTAACAGAACTATTAGGCTATGTGCCCACGTAGCGTATTTTCATGCAGTTACGCAGCGTATTGCACCGCAGCGTAACTGCATGCTTCCTGCATCCCCAGCACAATCTATGAAGATTGTGCCTAATCCATGCCCACGTGGCGTATTAGAAAGCAGCGTTTTGGCTACTGCCGAAGCGCTGCGTTCTAAAAAGCAACATGTCACTTCTTTCATGCGCTCTGCATGCAGCCCCTGCTCTTTCAATGGGAGGGGCTGCATCCAGAGTGCATGAAATCGGCTTTTCAGTACGCAGTGTTTCTGCAGCAATTTGAAGCGCACGTGTGCTGTTCAAATCGCTGCAGAAATTTCTGCAGGGACAGAACGCAACGTCGGCACATAGCCTTAATGATGAGCGTGCTTGTTACTCAATCGAGCATCAGGGTTCTCGGATGCGAATCGAGTACCAAATATGATGGAAGTCAGTGGGAAACTCCAGCATTTTTAATCAAGTACTGAGCAGTGGCGAGCGCGCTCGCTGATCACTACAAACTATATATACAGTATGTGTCTGCACAGCTCCTATTGCTCTATAACACGACGCCCGCAGATTGGACTGGGTTGCAAGTGATGAGTGAGCACCTCTATGCTCAGATGCTCGGTACTCAAAACGAGCAGTTGTACACTCAGACGTGCTCAACTCAAGTATCAAGTATAATGGAAGTCAATGGGACTTTTTTCCTGAAGATCTTCCTGAAAAAATGCTCGAGTTTTTTCCCATTGACTTCCATTATACTCATTACTCAAGTTGAGCCCGTCCGAGCATCCGAACTACTCATTTCGAGCTCGTGAACATGGTGGTAGTCGCTAATCACTAATGGTTACACATTCTGTTTAATTCAAAACAACATTTGAGGAACAAGGATTGTCCACAAAAAACAGTGATTTCAATAAGTTTTATTTCTGAAATAATTCATAAAAATATGCATATCAATGTTAAAATCAATAATAATAATAGTAATGATGCTTCAACCTGAGGGACGATATATAAGCAAAAATATAAAAAATAACTATAAGACGTGCACCAAAGTATATACAAAGCCGAACTGTTTATCTAATTTAGATTAAATCACATAAAACAATGTATTCCAAATTTTCATGTAAAAGTTAAATATCCTTATTAAAACCTTCAAGCGCTTATGAAAAAATAATGAATACTTTTTTTTAAATTTTATAGGCCGATGGATAAGAAACATCTACGTGTGACTTTATAAAAATTAATAACAATAATATTCAAGGTAAAGTAGTGCATGAATCATGTAAAAATTATGAACACACAATGTGCATAAAGCTATATTACTCAAAAAATTGTTGTGAAAATAAGGGTGAAACAATCACTGAATAAATCAAAAAGTAAAAAACAAGATGCAATGTGCAAAGTGCTAATTTATGATAAAAGTCACATGAAAATGTAAAACTAAAGCCTAATTCAGTAAAGATCTGTAAATATAAGCACAATAATGACCATAGGGTCTCAAAATGCAGAGTGTAATATACAGACCTGCAATTTAAATCGCATGAAAGTTGTAAGAAGGAAAGGAACTAATCAGCCAAAATACCTTTAAAAACATTCAAGCCAAGGGCAAAAACGATCTCAATAAAAGACAAGGAGCAGAATAGGAAGAAATATTCAGCTGTATATAACAAAATAATAAGCAAAAAAAAATAAATAAATAAGGTGCCAAAGTGCTTACCAGTATGTGTGTGTGTATATATATATATATATATATATATATATATATATATATATATATATATATATATATATATATATATATATATATATACACACACACAAGCTGTCAGCTACAGAGTCTCTAACAAAGATAAATAGCAAAGCACAGCATAGTGTTCAGCTATTTAGCTGAATATAGCAGAGTAAAGGTCCAGTCACACTAAGCAACTTACCAGCGATCCCAACAACGATAGGGATCGCTGGTAAGTTGCTAGGAGGTTGCTGGTGAGATGTCACACTGCGACGCTCCAGCGATCCCACCAGCAACCTGACCTGGCAGGGATCGCTGGAGCGTCGCTACACGAGTTGCTGGTGAGCTCACCAGTGACCAGCCCCCAGCGCCGCGTGGAAGATGCTGCGCTTGGTAACTAAGGTAAATATCGGGTAACCAACCCGATATTTACCTTGGTTACCAGCGCATGGAACGACACGTGCAGGGAGCAGCGCACACCGCTTAGCGCTGGCTCCCTGCTCTCCTAGTTACAGCACACATCGGGTTAATTACCCGATGTGTGCTGCAGCTAAATGTGCACAGAGCAGGGAGCAGCGCACAATGCTTAGCGCTGGCTCCCTGCTCTCCTAGCTACAGCACACATCGGGTTAATTAACCCGATGTGTCCTGCAGCTACATGTGCACAGAGCAGGAGCCGGCACTGACAGTGAGAGCGGCGGGGGCTGGTAACAAAGGTAAATATCGGGTAACCAAGGACAGGGCTTCTTGGTTACCCGATGTTTACTGTGGTTACCAGCCTCCGCAGAAGCCGGCTCCTGCTGCCTGCACATTTAGTTGTTGCTGTCTCGCTGTCACACACAGCGATCTGTGCTTCACAGTGAGACAGCAACAACTAAAAAATGGCCCAGGACATTCAGCAACAACCAACAACCTCACAGCAGGGGCCAGGTTGTTGCTGGATGTCACACACAGCAACATCGCTAGCAACGTCACAAAAGTTGTTCGTTAGCAGCGATGTTGCTAGCGATGTTGCTTAGTGTGATGGGGCCTTTACTTGGCTAAAAAGATAAGGTGCTAACGTGCTTATAAGTGTACATACATATAAAAGCTATCAGCTCCAGAGTCACAAGTCAATATGAGGTCTCTGGTAAAGATAAACAGAAAAATACGGCACGGTGTTCAGCTATTCAGCTGCATATAGCAAGGTTAATTGGCTAAAAAAAGTAAAGGTGCTAACGTGCTTACAAGTGCATATGCATGCACAGGCTGTCAGCTCCGAGATCATGAATAAAGATAAATAGCAAGATACGGCCAAGTGTTCAGGAAAAAAGGTGCTAATGTGCTTAAAAGTAATAGTAATTACCAAGAGTGCATGTGCTATACCGTCCCTCTACCCCGACGTACGTTTCCAGTATTCTTCCTCAGGGGGGCGTTTTTTTTAGCCAATTAACCTTGCTATATGCAGCTGAATAGCTGAACACCGTGCCGTATTTTTCTGTTTATCTTTACCAGAGACCTCATATTCACTTGTGACTGTGGAGCTGATAGCTTTTATATGTATGTACACTTATAAGCACGTTAGCACCTTATCTTTTTAGCCAAGTAACTCTGCTATATTCAGCTAAATAGCTGAACACTATGCTGTGCTTTGCTATTTATCTTTGTTAGAGACTCTGTAGCTGACAGCTTGTGTGTGTGTGTGTGTGTGTGTGTGTATATATATATATATATATATATATATATATATATATATATATATATATATATATATATATATATACATACATATATACACATACATACATACATACATACATACATACATACATACATACATACATACACACACACACACACACACACACACACACACACACACACACACATACTGGTAAGCACTTTGGCACCTTATTTATTTATTTATTTATTTTTTTCTGCTTATTATTTTGTTATATACAGCTGAATATTTCTTCCTATTCTGCTCCTTGTCTTTTATTGAGATCGTTTTTGCCCTTGGCTTGAATGTTTTTAAAGGTATTTTGGCTGATTTAGTTCCTTTCCTTACAACTTTCATGCGATTTTAAATTGCAGGTCTGTATATTACACTCTGCATTTTGAGACCCTTTGGTCATTATTGTGCTTATATTTACAGATCTTTACTGAATTAGGCTTTAGTTTTACATTTTCATGTGACTTTTATCATAAATTAGCACTTTGCACATTGCATCTTGTTTTTTACTTTTTGATTTATTCAGTGATTGTTTCACCCTTATTTTCACAACAATTTTTTGAGTAATATAGCTTTATGCACATTGTGTGTTCATAATTTTTACATGATTCATGCACTATTTTACCTTGAATATTATTGTTATTAATTTTTATAAAGTCACACGTAGATGTTTCTTATCCATCGGCCTATAAAATTTAAAAAAAAAGTATTCATTATTTTTTCATAAGCGCTTGAAGGTTTTAATAAGGATATTTAACTTTTACATGAAAATTTGGAATACATTGTTTTATGTGATTTAATCTAAATTAGATAAACAGTTCGGCTTTGTATATACTTTGGTGCACGTCTTATAGTTATTTTTTATATTTTTGCTTATATATCGTCCCTCATGTTGAAGCATCATTACTATTATTATTGATTTTAACATTGATATGCATATTTTTATGAATTATTTCAGAAATAAAACTTATTGAAATCACTGTTTTTTTGTGGACAATCCTTGTTCCTCAAATGTTGTTTTGAATTTTATTAGCAGTGAATATTAATTTCAGACCTTTGTTGTTAAACATTCTGTTTAATGCAAAACCGTGATCTGCAGTTTTGTTTTTTTGCATCCGCGCAAAATTTAGCACCACTGAATATAGATCCCAAAAGAATGGACACCAAAATGTAAATTTGTTTATATTTTTAAAGGAAGAACAGATCAATGAAACTATGCAGAGATACCTGTAGTAGTAATTGTCGGAGAATGCACATATCAACTGGAGCAGCGAAGGTGATAGGTCCTCT
>NW_027444825.1:5000-15916 GCF_048569485.1 Anomaloglossus baeobatrachus | reverse complement strand
ATCCTCGCAGCATTTTTGTACTATGCAAGCGGGACCTCTTTATGACTGTTTTTACTAATAAATTATTCCAGTACTGGGATCCCTTAAATGAGGTGTGTGGGTGCTCCTTTTGGGAAATATGCTCACATTGCTGCACCGAGGCTGGGTGATTGCTACTTATGCCCCCTTATAACTAATATGGCCAGCAGTGTTTGCAACTTGTGATTGGAGCACCATGCACAATCCTCTTTTGACGCAATTCATATGTGTCTATCTTTGTATATATTGATAACCCCTGCTGGTGTAATCTTAGGTTCTGACATAGAATTTCATTGTTGGGTCCCTCCTAGTGAGGTGTGCGTGGGCTCTTTCACGGCATATGCTAAACACTGCTCCACTGATCGATCTTTTTATCAGATATTGGGTTACATATTGACTAGGACATTCTGATTATGATTGACCAATGTGGGTGGCAGTGGGTGCAATATGCTTGCTGAGCTTTTCGCACAATCCTCATTGGGGGAAATTGCTATCTTACCCTTGTGATGTGGCGCAACAACTAACTTCTTCACGTGGGAACGCGTGGATATTTTCATGTGAAACATCTCTATATTTATATTTGACCATGTCATTGATAAGTACCATGTATTTTGGGTTTGGCAGGATTAATCTGTGCCTTTTTTAACATCCCTCCTCTCGGCCATACAATTGCTGTAATTTATCCATTTATATATCGATATATGTGTTTTGTATCTATCTAATGAAAAAATATTACTAAAAATAAGTATATGAAATATAAAGAATAAAAAATAAAAAATATATATATTTTTGAAGCAAGTTACTCGTTTCCTCCTGTTTTATATTGCTATCTGAGTAGCTCTGTACAGTGTGTGATATCCCCTGAGGGATTCACACATCTGTGCCCCTTGTTATTGTTGGATCTTATGTATTTAACATGCTAAGGCTTGTACCGAATTTGCAATTGGCGAACCTTTACCGAACTGCTTTGCTCATCTCTAATTACAACATCACCAACCGACACCAACGCAGTTAATCGCAATGTTCACCTAACGACCGGTATGTGCACAAGTGCATGTGGCCAGGGACATTGTTTCTTTTACTACTGCATCCTTATACACACAATAATAGACAAACCAGGGGACATCTAATCAAAGGACCCTAAACAGGCTAAGAGTTCCCTAATCCTGACCCAGATATGCACCGGTCTGACTGCAGGGGTTGGCACCACCCAAAACTGACACATTGGGGTCTACGTTCAACGTTATTTGTCACATAAATTTTGGATGGCCCTCAGGCGGCCTTCACTCATACATTTGGGAGACCTCTCTCATATTTGGGAGGGCCCACAGGTGGCCCACTACTGGAAATTTGGGAGGACCCTCAGTCATGTTGTGGTGAAGTATTAGATATTCTAGATTTATCTCTAGTACGTGATCTTTGCTATATACCAGCGTAGCACATTCTTGACTTTTATTAATTGGTTTTGTTTTGCACGGCACTGATGAATAACCTTTTGAACAATATTTTTTAGGATGCATAACTATTCTTTCCAATAATCAATTCAACTAATTTTTCTTGCAGACGCTTTGTTTTTCAGCATTGTGTCTTGAGAGTTAAGGCTACCTTACACGCTGCGATATCGGTCCCGATATCGCTAGCGTGGGTACCCGCCCCCATCTGTTGTGCAACACGGGCAAATCGCTGCCCGTGCCGCACAACATCGCGCAGACGCGTCACACATACTTACCTGCCTGGCGACGTCGCTGTGACCGGCAAACCGCCTCCTTTCTAAGGGGGCGGTTCGTGCGGCGTCACAGCGACGTCACTGAGCGGCCACCCAATAGAAGCGGAGGGGCGGAGATGAGTGGCCGGAACATCCCGACCACCTCCTTCCTTCCTCATACCGGCCGGGGGGCAGGTAAGGAGAGGTTCCTCGTTCCTGCGGCGTCACACATAGCGATGTGTGCTGCCGCAGGAGCGACGAACTACATCGTTACTGCTGCAGTAACGATAATCAAGAATGGACCCCCATGTCACCGATGAGCGATTTTGCACGTTTTTGCAACGATGCAAAATCGCTCATCGGTGTCACACGCATCAACAGCGCTAATGCGGCTGGATGTGCGTAACAAATTCTGTGACCCCAACGACTCTGCATTAGCGATGTCGCAGCCTGTAAAGCCCCCTTTACACTTATGACCGTCAGACTTGCTTTTATTTTCCTTGGTTTCTTGTTGCTCTGTTGAGGGTAAGAATTGAGTAAACTGAAATACTTAATTCAGCCATTTTACAGACTCAAATATGTAGTTTAGTTGATGTAGCCTAACACATATTTATGAATGCTTTTGTTTCTTACTAACACACACACATACATACATACATACATACATACATACATACACACATATATATATATATATATATATATATATATTGTAGCTGGGTGGGGGTCCCCCAGGACGACAAAGAGGCAGAGACCCAAAAAGTCCAATCAACATAAGTTTATTTACCGCTGCTGCACAGGATATACGTCCTTCAGGATACATCCAGGCTATATACAGTCCATAGGTTACCACGTCACACAGGTACCGGCAGCCTTAGAAGACGGTCTTACTGTACCCCGTACTGTTTTTCAGGGGGCCCACAGACCTGTGTTATCACACCACACGGGTCTGAACTCCTCTCAGCTTCTTGCTCTGCAGCTTACAAAGCAACTCTGCCCCACCCAGGCCTTTACAAGGAGCTTTTAAATGAGAACTGTGGCCATGAGCCACCTGCATAACCCGGCCTGGAGGTTACTGGACTGACCACTATGTAGGGCTCTAATATGTTTCTGTACGCATTCTGGGAGATACGTACCGTCCGTCACATATCAATGGCCCCGCTATCTCACATACCCCCCCCTCCGTTCAAACCCGAGGGGATGAACGGACGCTCCCAAATAGGCCGCCCGAGACAGGGCATCAGCATTGCCCTGGGACGAACCGGCCCGATGTTCCGCCGTAAAACTAAAATTCT
This sequence comes from Anomaloglossus baeobatrachus, assembly GCF_048569485.1. Classification (NCBI taxonomy): domain Eukaryota; kingdom Metazoa; phylum Chordata; class Amphibia; order Anura; family Aromobatidae; genus Anomaloglossus; species Anomaloglossus baeobatrachus. The sequence continues at coordinate 12,898 of NW_027444825.1, read as the reverse complement.
GAAGGGACAGGAACCAGCGGGTGACCCGGGCATTCCGTTCCTTCGCATTTCTCATCCAGACGAGGGGCGCGTGGTCCGTCACCAACCGAAACTGTCGCCCGAGCAAATAATAGCGCAGGGACTCCAAGGCCCATTTAATAGCCAAGCACTCCTTCTCCACTACGCTATAATTTTTCTCTGCCGGGGTACGTTTCCGGCTCAAGTAGGTAACCGGATGCTCAGTTCCGTTCACCTCTTGTGAGAGTACGGCACCCAGACCCACCTCGGAGGCATCCGTTTGCACAAGGAAGGTGTTACTGAAATCGGGGATAATGAGGACCGGTTGTCCACACAAGGCAGTCTTCATGGACTGAAACGCTTCCTCAGCCTGAGGGGTCCAGCGTACCATGGCCGCCTTTTTACCCTTCAACAGATCGGTCAAAGCTGCCGTTCTTCCAGCAAAGTCCGGTATAAACCGCCGGTAATACCCGACAATGCCGAGGAACGCTCTCACCTGTTTAGTGGACACTGGTCTGGGCCACTTTTGGATGGCCTCTATTTTACTTATTTGAGGTTTTGATCACCCCGCGGCCAATCACGTACCCCAAATAGCGGGCTTCCTCCTGACCGATTGCACATTTTTTTGGGTTTGCGGTCAATCCTGCCGCCCGCAGGGAGTTAACGACGGCCTGGACCTGGGACAAGTGGGTCTGCCAATTGGTACTGAATATGATGATGTCATCTAAATAGGCGGAAGCGTACCTCTGATGGGGTTCCAACACTATGTCCATCAGTCTTTGGAACGTAGCCGGGGCTCCATGTAACCCAAAAGGCAAGACAACATAGTGGTAGAGCCCATCTGGTGTGATAAAGGCTGTTTTTTCCTTGGCTGACTGTCAGTGGCACCTGCCAATAGCCTTTGGTAAGGTCCAGCGTCGTGAAATATTGAGCCTTTCCCAACCGTTCAATAAGTTTGTCCACCCAGGGCATAGGGTACAGGTCAAACTTGGAAACCTCATTCAATTGCCTAAAATCATTGCAGAAACGTAACGACCCATCAGGTTTTGGAATTAGCACAATGGGACTAGCCCAGTCACTCTTTGATTCCTCGATTACCCCTAGGGTAATCATCTGTTTCACCTCTGCTGCAATGGCTTGTCTCCGGGCCTCGGGCACCCGGTATGGTTTCATACGCACCTTTACCCGAGGCCCGGTGACGATATCATGTTGGATAACCGAAGTACGGCCAGGTAACTCGGAAAACACATCCGAGTTCTGCTGTACTAACTTGCGAACTTCACGACGCTGCGGTTTAGTGAGCGTGTCACCTAGGTGTACCCCCCCTTCGGTTCCCAGGATGGGTGGCACTACCGGATCCCCACAGGGCCCCACCGGTGTTATTCCCGTAACCATACAGTCCCGGCCTTTCCAGGCTTTAAGCAAGTTAACATGATACAATTGTTCCGGCTTCCTCTTTCCCGGCTGGTATATTCGGTAGTTCACCTCCCCCACCTTTTCCCGTACCTCATATGGCCCCTGCCATGTGGCCAACAATTTACTCTCGGCCGTGGGCACCAAAACCAAGACCCGATCCCCTACATTAAAGGATCTGATGGTGGCCCGTGTGTTATAAGTGCGCCTTTGTGCCCCTTGTGCCCTTGTTAAATGTTCTTTTACGATAGGCAAAACCGCTGTGATGCGGTCTTGCATTTGAGCCACATGTTCAATCACACTTTTATATGTGGTGGACTCCTGTTCCCATGAACTCCTTGGCTACGTCCAGCAAGCCCCTAGGGTGTCTGTCATAAAGCAACTCGAATGGTGAAAACCCCGTGGATGCCTGCGGTACTTCTCGGAGCGCAAACATAAAAAGTAAAAATAAGCTGGCCTGAGGCACCTCTGGTGGAGCTTAGTCCAGACATGTCAGCCTCCCTGCTGACACTAGGAAAAACTGAGCTAGTTTCCTGCCTAGCTGGGGTTATTTGCTGTGGGGGGAGGAGCTAACACTTTTGCAAATCTAGTGTCAAGCCTCCCTGGAGACACCATAATACCCACTGTCTGTGTCCCCCAATGAAAAGGCGAGAAAGGAATAGACACCTCGTAATAAAGTCATTAGAGTCTCAACACACCTTTGAGGAAATGATTCCCTTCATATTATAAGAACATGACACCTAAGTAATTACATTTGCTGATAATAGGACTTCAGGAAAGTCAACTCAGTAGGGTCCCATGACAATACATAGAATACAGGTATACAATGGGAATAGAAATCTGAATGAACAGACCGTGCGGGTGCCATACAGGAAGAACAGGCAAAACAATCTTCAGGCCGTATGACTGCTCCCAAACAAAAAAAGGAATAAGTATGAGGAACAGAAGGACAGAAAGAGGGGAAAGAAGGAAGAAAAAAAAAAAAAAAGACAAACGAGAGGGGAAAGCCACTCCACCCTCTCAAGAATTCTCAACGATCTATTGGAACTCTGGGGAATCAAATAACATGATCCAAGACCCCCCCACTCGGATAAATTTATCAGTGGATCCACCAATTTTTACCATGAGACTCTCCATTCTCCAGAGACTGGCCAACTCCTCTAGCTAATCCATCAAAGTGGGACACCATATCCATTTCCAGCATCTAGGAATGATCATTCGAGCTGCAGTTAAGCAGAAGCGCAGCGTGTCTCTCTTCTGCGAGCACAAAGAGAAGGGCCACCTGGGCGATATCCTCCACACTTTCCAACTAATTTTGGCATACGGAGAATACTGACTCCCAGAATGATTGCAGTGTACCACAACATCCAGATATCTAACATCGACCCTTTTTCTGTATTACATTGCCAACACCTGTCAGATACGGAAAGAAAAATAGCATGTAACGTGGACAGGCATTGGTACCACCGGGTATTTTTTTAATTTTTCTCCTTAGCTGCACATGCCAGAGATATTTTGAGAGACCAGAGAAATGCCCTGTTCCACCCATCCTCAGAAATGTCGACCCCCTAGCTCCTCCCTCTACAGACAGATAAAGTTGGGCCTGTCAGTCGCATCCCTTTGGATAGATAAGCGAGATGGAATGTTCAGGTGGAGAGTTACGTAGGAACAGCTTTTCGAATTGAGTGGGGGGGGGCTATGAATACCCTCTCCCTGTCCTGAGTGGATAAAAAGGATTTCAGCTGAACATATTCCAACAAAGATCTTGCCTGTTGGCCAAAAGGACATTGTAGTTTGGCAATACGATTCCTAGAAGAACATGGAAAAAACGGTGTTCCTCAGAACACCTAAACCCCAAAAAACGTCTAGAAGTTAGACCCAGGGGAGACTCCAAGTTGTTCAAGAGGTTGGTTAGCGGGCCCTGCCCCAAAAGAGAGCCCCTTCTGACCTCATACCACCCGAACTGTACAAAGAAAGTTTACCTCCCTTCCCACCCGAACCCTGCCCTCCCCTACCAGTCCACAGAAAGTAGTGTAATGGTATCTCTGAGCTATCCTGCTTGACCCCAACCCACTGCTTAGAGCCTCTGTGAAACTGCCAGTCTATCAGTCACATCAGAACAGCTGCCCTATAGGCCGCAGCCGCTCCAGAAGTGGCACATCTATTAGATGCGCAATCCTGGTGCTTTTCTATGGCTCATCCCGATGCCCTGGTGCAGTGGCATTCGGGGTAATATATGGGGTTGATACCAGATGTGTAATGTCACCTGGCATCAAGTCCTGGCATTAGTGATGTCACAGCATTTATAAGATACCCGACATCACTGACCTAGTCAGTAATAAAAAAAAATAAAATTAAAAAAAAAAAAAGATGACAAACAAATTTTATTTGAAAATACATTCCCTCTTTCACTAATTAGAAAGAAAAAACAAATCCGGCTCTGGTGTAATCCAATAAGGGGGTCCCATGACGATCCATACTCACTGTTCCAATCAATGAAGAAAAGAATATTCCCCATTGGCTGGCAGAGCAGTGCAGTGACCTGAGCTAACATCAATAGGTCAGGCCAGGACACTGCGGGGCATGACCAGCGCTGACTTCAGGAGGTTAGCTAGGTGCATTACCTGCGGTGATGGAAACCGCTGCACTCCTGTCAGTGCTGGTGACTGAGTTCAGTGATCGCTGCATTCTCAGTTCACCTCTCGCGAGCGGCCCGTGACGTCACCGCTAGTCACAGTCTGGGCCGCCCGCGAGAGGTGATTTAAGAACACGGCGGTCAGAAACACCACAGGTAATGAACTTTACTATCCTCCTGACAGCAACACTCATCATCCCCACAGCTGCTCGCACTGCAGAAGAGGACATGTTCCATAATAACGGAACGGACATACGGCATCCGATGTGCTTTTTTGTAGGATCGAATGCACACGGAAGTGCTTCTATGTGCCATCCAATCCTACACAAAAGACATTGAAAAGATGGTCCTGTCAGTAGGTCCGCAAAAAAACAGGAACTGACCAGGACAAACGGAACGGTCATGTGAATGAGCCCTTAGGGTCAACAGTGAAGTTCAGGTCATCACCTACGATGAGGATCCCCACTGCAAAGTCAGCCAGTGAGGACAGGAGGGAGGAGCAAGTTGTTGCCGGGTCTCTATTAGGCAAATACCAATTATCAATGGTGAAAAGGGAAGAATTAACACTTATTTTCAAAAAAATAAACCACCCCTATAGTCGCCCTTTGTGCCTAAAACCTCATGGCTACCTATTGATACCCCTTTTGATTTTGATTCTGGATTATAGCGATGTATCCACTTGGTATAGTACCTATCCTTGAAGCAGCAGAGATGGCCATTCTCGAAGTGCGTCTCCTGCAATAGTAGGTATGAATTTGATTCCGTCAAATGGATCTGGTGACGGGGCAGTCCAGCAATTCCATGTTGAGTAGACCACGACCCATCAAGGGAGGTGAGAAAATGTTTGCCCCCCTCCACCCCGGCGGAGAGTGCGCTGCCGATCACTTGAGGGCACAGCATTCCTCGGTCCCATCGGAAAGTGTAGCCAGTCCTCAATGGCAACCAAGGGGATGTCCAGGACCGCAGAGAAGAAAGGCATATCAGAGGGGGATCAAAGGATTTGCATGCGTCCTGTGTAGCGAACCTGAAGGCGGAACGGGAAGCCCCAATTGTACAGGATGTCGTAGGAGCATAGCATGTCCAATAGTGGTTACAGGGACTTCCGCCTTTGCAAAGTGAAACAGAACAAATCAGGCACAATTTGGATTTGTCCATCTTCAAATAAAGCTAAGGCGCCACTGCGGATCTTGAGCATAATAGGCTCCTTCAGAATATAGCGGTGCACTCTACATATCACATCTCTCGGCCGGTCGTTTTCCACAGGTTTAGGGACCAGGGCCCTAAGAGCTCTATCTTGTTCCAACATCTTACTAGGGGGTTCGCCAGGATCTCATTAAAGATGGTTTGTAGTGTACAAGGAAGGTCTTTGGATTTAACAGATTCTGGCACGAAACGTACCTTAATATTTTTTCTGCAGCTCCTATTTTCGGTATCATCCATATGAAGCATCCAACGGGCAGGTGCTTTTCACCTACTTGTCACCGGGTCCGGGGTGCAGATCCTCTGTACCGTCACGGGGTGGTTTGGCCCATTCCCATTGCCCCGAGGCGTACAGGAAGGGATGGCGAAGGATGGTAGGAAGGATGGAGGCGGTAGTTGCAGGATGGGGGTGACGGTTAGAAAAGTCTATTAGATGATCATGACGCCACCTGTGATACACGGCCAGGTATGCGGCCGCCGCTGCTGGATCTCTCACCGGGGCAGAGAATAGGTGCAGCCGGGATGGTGTCGCTCCCCACAGGCGGAGCGGGATTACCTCGGGGAGGATGATTGAGTACGGGGGTGGTGGTAGTCTCCGTTCACACCGCAATGCTGGGCGACGGCACCGGTAAATGAGAGACAGAGGCAGGGGCTGCAGTTCCAGGTCTTTTACTCACAAGTTTTTCAGGCGCTGCCCCAGAGTACCGTCCACTGCCAAGATGAGCACCAGCCGATCCCGTATAGTCGGTGGTCACCTCTGGTGCCCGTGAAAGTCTGTTAGTGAAGTGTCTCACAGTAGTTATCCGGAACCCGGGCCGAGCCTCCTGCTACAAGCCACGGGCCCATGAAGAGAGACAAACACCTGAGCCCAGGAAGGTTCTGTTCTAGTGTATTTCTACCCCATGTGGTGCTGCCCCCAGTGCTTTGTGTTGGGACATAGCCAGGTCATACCCCCTAAATTCTTTATTTTAAACACACTGGACCCTAATTTTATGGCTCCATGTTCTGTATCTGTCACACACTGACATGAGAGTAATAGGAGATAATGGATTCTTGGTCCCTAAACTGGAGAAACCCCCTCATCAGCCCTGACAGCGGATAATAGGAAAGAGCTGGAGCTCGTCCTCGCTCACATCGGCAGAATTCATGTCCAGCTGTATTTCTCCTCTATAACATAACTGCACATCCCGTGTTATCACCTGCACCGGGATCACAGATTCAGTCACATTTCATGTGTATTTTACATGAAGGGTTAATATACCGCTGGAGAAACTGACACAGCAAAAAGAGGAAAAAAGCAATGTGTGACTTGTGTGCATTATTGGGTGGTCTGTACTCACCGAGGCGGTGATCTGTAGGAATCTCCTCGTTACTCCGCTGATCGCCCCTCACATTTCTCTCTGGAGAATTAATATTGCTCAGATCTTTATCCGGATACAAAAGCTGCAAAACAAAATATTGTAAAAGTCCCCGGGAATAATGGAGATAAGATCCGGACATGTGAGGTCTGTGGTCAGCTGTGATCCTGCCGTCTCCACCGCTCTCATTACACAAGTATAAAACATCTAATACTGGAGGAGAAAACAAGACTGAACACAAGGAGGTCACAGCCGTCTACACCTCATAGGGGAGATCTCCATCTACCTGAGGATCCTGTGGAGGAGGAGGAGGAGGAGCGGGACATCTCTCTGGGGTCATCCTCATACTGGAGAGACCTGCAGGAGACACAGACAGGACGGACATCATTATTACATACAGATAATTATAGGCCGGGTGTATTCAGTCCTGTCTATTACCTGGTGATGTGCGGGGCTGGGGCTCCTCCATCATCACCTCCTTGTACCGCTCCTTGTGTCCTTCTAGATACTCCCACTCCTCCATGGAGAAATAGACGCTGACGTCCTGACACCTTATAGGAACCTGACAACACAAGAACACCGACATCACCCAGAATCCTCCAGTGCCGTCCTGTATAATGTCCCAGCATTCCCAGCAGTGTCACCTCTCCAGTCAGCAGCTCAAGCATCTTGATGGCAAGTTCCAGGATCTTCTGGTCATTGATGTCCTCATGTATCCGGGGGTGAGGTGGAGGCCCCGGGATTGGGCTCAGGGTTCCTCCCCGTCCTTCAGACACAGGGGCTTGACAGCGATCACTAGAGGTCTTCACTACTGTGTAATCCTGAGTGTGGAGACATTAATAATATCACTACAGACATTTCCAGAGTCCATCACCTCCCCGGTCATATCCTCTGTTATTCCCATAGATAATGATGTAATGTGGTGACATCAGAGCCTCTCACCTCCCCGCTCATATCCTCTGTTATTTCCATAGATAATGATGTAATGTGATGACATCAGAGCCTCTCACCTCCCCGGTCATATCCTCTGTTATTCCCATGGATAATGATGTAATGTGATGACATCAGAACCTCTCACCTCCCCGGTCATATCCTCTGTTATCCCCATAGAAAATTATGTAATGTGACGACATCAGAGCCTCTCACCTCCCCGGTCATATCCTCTGTAATTCCCCTAGATAATGATGTAATGTGATGACATCAGAGCCTCTCACCTCCCCGGTCATATCCTCTGTTATCCCCATAGATAATGATGTAATGTGATGACATCAGAGCCTCTCACCTCCCCGGTCACA
>NW_027444824.1:0-15951 GCF_048569485.1 Anomaloglossus baeobatrachus | reverse complement strand
AGACGATTATCTCGGGTTTGCAATATAACCAAACAAAACTTTTAGTGGATTTCTACTTATTTTATTAAATATCATCTCCACCAAACAGGACAAGCTTGCATCTGTTATAGTTTTGGAGAAAAATGTGTTCATTTCATGTATGCGCGAAATGCCTTAAAAATGGCTTTAAAATGGATTTGGAGCATGGAGACGATTATCTCGGGATTGCAAGATAACCAAACAAAACTTTTAGTGGATTTCTACTTATTTTATTAAATATCATCTCCACCAAACAGGACAAGCTTGCATCTGTTATAGTTTTGGAGAAAAATGTGTTCATTTCATGTATGCGCGAAATGCCTTAAAAATGGCTTTAAAATGGATTTGGAGCATGGAGACGATTATCTCGGGATTGCAAGATAACCAAACAAAACTTTTAGTGGATTTCTACTTATTTTATTAAATATCATCTCCACCAAACAGGACAAGCTTGCATCTGTTATAGTTTTGGAGAAAAATGTGTTCATTTCATGTATGCGCGAAATGCCTTAAAAATGGCTTTAAAATGGATTTGGAGCATGGAGACGATTATCTCGGGATTGCAAGATAACCAAACAAAACTTTTAGTGGATTTCTACTTATTTTATTAAATATCATCTCCACCAAACAGGACAAGCTTGCATCTGTTATAGTTTTGGAGAAAAATGTGTTCATTTCATGTATGCGCGAAATGCCTTAAAAATGGCTTTAAAATGGATTTGGAGCATGGAGACGATTATCTCGGGATTGCAAGATAACCAAACAAAACTTTTAGTGGATTTCTACTTATTTTATTAAATATCATCTCCACCAAACAGGACAAGCTTGCATCTGTTATAGTTTTGGAGAAAAATGTGTTCATTTCATGTATGCGCGAAATGCCTTAAAAATGGCTTTAAAATGGATTTGGAGCATGGAGACGATTATCTCGGGATTGCAAGATAACCAAACAAAACTTTTAGTGGATTTCTACTTATTTTATTAAATATCATCTCCACCAAACAGGACAAGCTTGCATCTGTTATAGTTTTGGAGAAAAATGTGTTCATTTCATGTATGCGCGAAATGCCTTAAAAATGGCTTTAAAATGGATTTGGAGCATGGAGACGATTATCTCGGGATTGCAAGATAACCAAACAAAACTTTTAGTGGATTTCTACTTATTTTATTAAATATCATCTCCACCAAACAGGACAAGCTTGCATCTGTTATAGTTTTGGAGAAAAATGTGTTCATTTCATGTATGCGCGAAATGCCTTAAAAATGGCTTTAAAATGGATTTGGAGCATGGAGACGATTATCTCGGGATTGCAAGATAACCAAACAAAACTTTTAGTGGATTTCTACTTATTTTATTAAATATCATCTCCACCAAACAGGACAAGCTTGCATCTGTTATAGTTTTGGAGAAAAATGTGTTCATTTCATGTATGCGCGAAATGCCTTAAAAATGGCTTTAAAATGGATTTGGAGCATGGAGACGATTATCTCGGGATTGCAAGATAACCAAACAAAACTTTTAGTGGATTTCTACTTATTTTATTAAATATCATCTCCACCAAACAGGACAAGCTTGCATCTGTTATAGTTTTGGAGAAAAATGTGTTCATTTCATGTATGCGCGAAATGCCTTAAAAATGGCTTTAAAATGGATTTGGAGCATGGAGACGATTATCTCGGGATTGCAAGATAACCAAACAAAACTTTTAGTGGATTTCTACTTATTTTATTAAATATCATCTCCACCAAACAGGACAAGCTTGCATCTGTTATAGTTTTGGAGAAAAATGTGTTCATTTCATGTATGCGCGAAATGCCTTAAAAATGGCTTTAAAATGGATTTGGAGCATGGAGACGATTATCTCGGGATTGCAAGATAACCAAACAAAACTTTTAGTGGATTTCTACTTATTTTATTAAATATCATCTCCACCAAACAGGACAAGCTTGCATCTGTTATAGTTTTGGAGAAAAATGTGTTCATTTCATGTATGCGCGAAATGCCTTAAAAATGGCTTTAAAATGGATTTGGAGCATGGAGACGATTATCTCGGGATTGCAAGATAACCAAACAAAACTTTTAGTGGATTTCTACTTATTTTATTAAATATCATCTCCACCAAACAGGACAAGCTTGCATCTGTTATAGTTTTGGAGAAAAATGTGTTCATTTCATGTATGCGCGAAATGCCTTAAAAATGGCTTTAAAATGGATTTGGAGCATGGAGACGATTATCTCGGGATTGCAAGATAACCAAACAAAACTTTTAGTGGATTTCTACTTATTTTATTAAATATCATCTCCACCAAACAGGACAAGCTTGCATCTGTTATAGTTTTGGAGAAAAATGTGTTCATTTCATGTATGCGCGAAATGCCTTAAAAATGGCTTTAAAATGGATTTGGAGCATGGAGACGATTATCTCGGGATTGCAAGATAACCAAACAAAACTTTTAGTGGATTTCTACTTATTTTATTAAATATCATCTCCACCAAACAGGACAAGCTTGCATCTGTTATAGTTTTGGAGAAAAATGTGTTCATTTCATGTATGCGCGAAATGCCTTAAAAATGGCTTTAAAATGGATTTGGAGCATGGAGACGATTATCTCGGGATTGCAAGATAACCAAACAAAACTTTTAGTGGATTTCTACTTATTTTATTAAATATCATCTCCACCAAACAGGACAAGCTTGCATCTGTTATAGTTTTGGAGAAAAATGTGTTCATTTCATGTATGCGCGAAATGCCTTAAAAATGGCTTTAAAATGGATTTGGAGCATGGAGACGATTATCTCGGGATTGCAAGATAACCAAACAAAACTTTTAGTGGATTTCTACTTATTTTATTAAATATCATCTCCACCAAACAGGACAAGCTTGCATCTGTTATAGTTTTGGAGAAAAATGTGTTCATTTCATGTATGCGCGAAATGCCTTAAAAATGGCTTTAAAATGGATTTGGAGCATGGAGACGATTATCTCGGGATTGCAAGATAACCAAACAAAACTTTTAGTGGATTTCTACTTATTTTATTAAATATCATCTCCACCAAACAGGACAAGCTTGCATCTGTTATAGTTTTGGAGAAAAATGTGTTCATTTCATGTATGCGCGAAATGCCTTAAAAATGGCTTTAAAATGGATTTGGAGCATGGAGACGATTATCTCGGGATTGCAAGATAACCAAACAAAACTTTTAGTGGATTTCTACTTATTTTATTAAATATCATCTCCACCAAACAGGACAAGCTTGCATCTGTTATAGTTTTGGAGAAAAATGTGTTCATTTCATGTATGCGCGAAATGCCTTAAAAATGGCTTTAAAATGGATTTGGAGCATGGAGACGATTATCTCGGGATTGCAAGATAACCAAACAAAACTTTTAGTGGATTTCTACTTATTTTATTAAATATCATCTCCACCAAACAGGACAAGCTTGCATCTGTTATAGTTTTGGAGAAAAATGTGTTCATTTCATGTATGCGCGAAATGCCTTAAAAATGGCTTTAAAATGGATTTGGAGCATGGAGACGATTATCTCGGGATTGCAAGATAACCAAACAAAACTTTTAGTGGATTTCTACTTATTTTATTAAATATCATCTCCACCAAACAGGACAAGCTTGCATCTGTTATAGTTTTGGAGAAAAATGTGTTCATTTCATGTATGCGCGAAATGCCTTAAAAATGGCTTTAAAATGGATTTGGAGCATGGAGACGATTATCTCGGGATTGCAAGATAACCAAACAAAACTTTTAGTGGATTTCTACTTATTTTATTAAATATCATCTCCACCAAACAGGACAAGCTTGCATCTGTTATAGTTTTGGAGAAAAATGTGTTCATTTCATGTATGCGCGAAATGCCTTAAAAATGGCTTTAAAATGGATTTGGAGCATGGAGACGATTATCTCGGGATTGCAAGATAACCAAACAAAACTTTTAGTGGATTTCTACTTATTTTATTAAATATCATCTCCACCAAACAGGACAAGCTTGCATCTGTTATAGTTTTGGAGAAAAATGTGTTCATTTCATGTATGCGCGAAATGCCTTAAAAATGGCTTTAAAATGGATTTGGAGCATGGAGACGATTATCTCGGGATTGCAAGATAACCAAACAAAACTTTTAGTGGATTTCTACTTATTTTATTAAATATCATCTCCACCAAACAGGACAAGCTTGCATCTGTTATAGTTTTGGAGAAAAATGTGTTCATTTCATGTATGCGCGAAATGCCTTAAAAATGGCTTTAAAATGGATTTGGAGCATGGAGACGATTATCTCGGGATTGCAAGATAACCAAACAAAACTTTTAGTGGATTTCTACTTATTTTATTAAATATCATCTCCACCAAACAGGACAAGCTTGCATCTGTTATAGTTTTGGAGAAAAATGTGTTCATTTCATGTATGCGCGAAATGCCTTAAAAATGGCTTTAAAATGGATTTGGAGCATGGAGACGATTATCTCGGGATTGCAAGATAACCAAACAAAACTTTTAGTGGATTTCTACTTATTTTATTAAATATCATCTCCACCAAACAGGACAAGCTTGCATCTGTTATAGTTTTGGAGAAAAATGTGTTCATTTCATGTATGCGCGAAATGCCTTAAAAATGGCTTTAAAATGGATTTGGAGCATGGAGACGATTATCTCGGGATTGCAAGATAACCAAACAAAACTTTTAGTGGATTTCTACTTATTTTATTAAATATCATCTCCACCAAACAGGACAAGCTTGCATCTGTTATAGTTTTGGAGAAAAATGTGTTCATTTCATGTATGCGCGAAATGCCTTAAAAATGGCTTTAAAATGGATTTGGAGCATGGAGACGATTATCTCGGGATTGCAAGATAACCAAACAAAACTTTTAGTGGATTTCTACTTATTTTATTAAATATCATCTCCACCAAACAGGACAAGCTTGCATCTGTTATAGTTTTGGAGAAAAATGTGTTCATTTCATGTATGCGCGAAATGCCTTAAAAATGGCTTTAAAATGGATTTGGAGCATGGAGACGATTATCTCGGGATTGCAAGATAACCAAACAAAACTTTTAGTGGATTTCTACTTATTTTATTAAATATCATCTCCACCAAACAGGACAAGCTTGCATCTGTTATAGTTTTGGAGAAAAATGTGTTCATTTCATGTATGCGCGAAATGCCTTAAAAATGGCTTTAAAATGGATTTGGAGCATGGAGACGATTATCTCGGGATTGCAAGATAACCAAACAAAACTTTTAGTGGATTTCTACTTATTTTATTAAATATCATCTCCACCAAACAGGACAAGCTTGCATCTGTTATAGTTTTGGAGAAAAATGTGTTCATTTCATGTATGCGCGAAATGCCTTAAAAATGGCTTTAAAATGGATTTGGAGCATGGAGACGATTATCTCGGGATTGCAAGATAACCAAACAAAACTTTTAGTGGATTTCTACTTATTTTATTAAATATCATCTCCACCAAACAGGACAAGCTTGCATCTGTTATAGTTTTGGAGAAAAATGTGTTCATTTCATGTATGCGCGAAATGCCTTAAAAATGGCTTTAAAATGGATTTGGAGCATGGAGACGATTATCTCGGGATTGCAAGATAACCAAACAAAACTTTTAGTGGATTTCTACTTATTTTATTAAATATCATCTCCACCAAACAGGACAAGCTTGCATCTGTTATAGTTTTGGAGAAAAATGTGTTCATTTCATGTATGCGCGAAATGCCTTAAAAATGGCTTTAAAATGGATTTGGAGCATGGAGACGATTATCTCGGGATTGCAAGATAACCAAACAAAACTTTTAGTGGATTTCTACTTATTTTATTAAATATCATCTCCACCAAACAGGACAAGCTTGCATCTGTTATAGTTTTGGAGAAAAATGTGTTCATTTCATGTATGCGCGAAATGCCTTAAAAATGGCTTTAAAATGGATTTGGAGCATGGAGACGATTATCTCGGGATTGCAAGATAACCAAACAAAACTTTTAGTGGATTTCTACTTATTTTATTAAATATCATCTCCACCAAACAGGACAAGCTTGCATCTGTTATAGTTTTGGAGAAAAATGTGTTCATTTCATGTATGCGCGAAATGCCTTAAAAATGGCTTTAAAATGGATTTGGAGCATGGAGACGATTATCTCGGGATTGCAAGATAACCAAACAAAACTTTTAGTGGATTTCTACTTATTTTATTAAATATCATCTCCACCAAACAGGACAAGCTTGCATCTGTTATAGTTTTGGAGAAAAATGTGTTCATTTCATGTATGCGCGAAATGCCTTAAAAATGGCTTTAAAATGGATTTGGAGCATGGAGACGATTATCTCGGGATTGCAAGATAACCAAACAAAACTTTTAGTGGATTTCTACTTATTTTATTAAATATCATCTCCACCAAACAGGACAAGCTTGCATCTGTTATAGTTTTGGAGAAAAATGTGTTCATTTCATGTATGCGCGAAATGCCTTAAAAATGGCTTTAAAATGGATTTGGAGCATGGAGACGATTATCTCGGGATTGCAAGATAACCAAACAAAACTTTTAGTGGATTTCTACTTATTTTATTAAATATCATCTCCACCAAACAGGACAAGCTTGCATCTGTTATAGTTTTGGAGAAAAATGTGTTCATTTCATGTATGCGCGAAATGCCTTAAAAATGGCTTTAAAATGGATTTGGAGCATGGAGACGATTATCTCGGGATTGCAAGATAACCAAACAAAACTTTTAGTGGATTTCTACTTATTTTATTAAATATCATCTCCACCAAACAGGACAAGCTTGCATCTGTTATAGTTTTGGAGAAAAATGTGTTCATTTCATGTATGCGCGAAATGCCTTAAAAATGGCTTTAAAATGGATTTGGAGCATGGAGACGATTATCTCGGGATTGCAAGATAACCAAACAAAACTTTTAGTGGATTTCTACTTATTTTATTAAATATCATCTCCACCAAACAGGACAAGCTTGCATCTGTTATAGTTTTGGAGAAAAATGTGTTCATTTCATGTATGCGCGAAATGCCTTAAAAATGGCTTTAAAATGGATTTGGAGCATGGAGACGATTATCTCGGGATTGCAAGATAACCAAACAAAACTTTTAGTGGATTTCTACTTATTTTATTAAATATCATCTCCACCAAACAGGACAAGCTTGCATCTGTTATAGTTTTGGAGAAAAATGTGTTCATTTCATGTATGCGCGAAATGCCTTAAAAATGGCTTTAAAATGGATTTGGAGCATGGAGACGATTATCTCGGGATTGCAAGATAACCAAACAAAACTTTTAGTGGATTTCTACTTATTTTATTAAATATCATCTCCACCAAACAGGACAAGCTTGCATCTGTTATAGTTTTGGAGAAAAATGTGTTCATTTCATGTATGCGCGAAATGCCTTAAAAATGGCTTTAAAATGGATTTGGAGCATGGAGACGATTATCTCGGGATTGCAAGATAACCAAACAAAACTTTTAGTGGATTTCTACTTATTTTATTAAATATCATCTCCACCAAACAGGACAAGCTTGCATCTGTTATAGTTTTGGAGAAAAATGTGTTCATTTCATGTATGCGCGAAATGCCTTAAAAATGGCTTTAAAATGGATTTGGAGCATGGAGACGATTATCTCGGGATTGCAAGATAACCAAACAAAACTTTTAGTGGATTTCTACTTATTTTATTAAATATCATCTCCACCAAACAGGACAAGCTTGCATCTGTTATAGTTTTGGAGAAAAATGTGTTCATTTCATGTATGCGCGAAATGCCTTAAAAATGGCTTTAAAATGGATTTGGAGCATGGAGACGATTATCTCGGGATTGCAAGATAACCAAACAAAACTTTTAGTGGATTTCTACTTATTTTATTAAATATCATCTCCACCAAACAGGACAAGCTTGCATCTGTTATAGTTTTGGAGAAAAATGTGTTCATTTCATGTATGCGCGAAATGCCTTAAAAATGGCTTTAAAATGGATTTGGAGCATGGAGACGATTATCTCGGGATTGCAAGATAACCAAACAAAACTTTTAGTGGATTTCTACTTATTTTATTAAATATCATCTCCACCAAACAGGACAAGCTTGCATCTGTTATAGTTTTGGAGAAAAATGTGTTCATTTCATGTATGCGCGAAATGCCTTAAAAATGGCTTTAAAATGGATTTGGAGCATGGAGACGATTATCTCGGGATTGCAAGATAACCAAACAAAACTTTTAGTGGATTTCTACTTATTTTATTAAATATCATCTCCACCAAACAGGACAAGCTTGCATCTGTTATAGTTTTGGAGAAAAATGTGTTCATTTCATGTATGCGCGAAATGCCTTAAAAATGGCTTTAAAATGGATTTGGAGCATGGAGACGATTATCTCGGGATTGCAAGATAACCAAACAAAACTTTTAGTGGATTTCTACTTATTTTATTAAATATCATCTCCACCAAACAGGACAAGCTTGCATCTGTTATAGTTTTGGAGAAAAATGTGTTCATTTCATGTATGCGCGAAATGCCTTAAAAATGGCTTTAAAATGGATTTGGAGCATGGAGACGATTATCTCGGGATTGCAAGATAACCAAACAAAACTTTTAGTGGATTTCTACTTATTTTATTAAATATCATCTCCACCAAACAGGACAAGCTTGCATCTGTTATAGTTTTGGAGAAAAATGTGTTCATTTCATGTATGCGCGAAATGCCTTAAAAATGGCTTTAAAATGGATTTGGAGCATGGAGACGATTATCTCGGGATTGCAAGATAACCAAACAAAACTTTTAGTGGATTTCTACTTATTTTATTAAATATCATCTCCACCAAACAGGACAAGCTTGCATCTGTTATAGTTTTGGAGAAAAATGTGTTCATTTCATGTATGCGCGAAATGCCTTAAAAATGGCTTTAAAATGGATTTGGAGCATGGAGACGATTATCTCGGGATTGCAAGATAACCAAACAAAACTTTTAGTGGATTTCTACTTATTTTATTAAATATCATCTCCACCAAACAGGACAAGCTTGCATCTGTTATAGTTTTGGAGAAAAATGTGTTCATTTCATGTATGCGCGAAATGCCTTAAAAATGGCTTTAAAATGGATTTGGAGCATGGAGACGATTATCTCGGGATTGCAAGATAACCAAACAAAACTTTTAGTGGATTTCTACTTATTTTATTAAATATCATCTCCACCAAACAGGACAAGCTTGCATCTGTTATAGTTTTGGAGAAAAATGTGTTCATTTCATGTATGCGCGAAATGCCTTAAAAATGGCTTTAAAATGGATTTGGAGCATGGAGACGATTATCTCGGGATTGCAAGATAACCAAACAAAACTTTTAGTGGATTTCTACTTATTTTATTAAATATCATCTCCACCAAACAGGACAAGCTTGCATCTGTTATAGTTTTGGAGAAAAATGTGTTCATTTCATGTATGCGCGAAATGCCTTAAAAATGGCTTTAAAATGGATTTGGAGCATGGAGACGATTATCTCGGGATTGCAAGATAACCAAACAAAACTTTTAGTGGATTTCTACTTATTTTATTAAATATCATCTCCACCAAACAGGACAAGCTTGCATCTGTTATAGTTTTGGAGAAAAATGTGTTCATTTCATGTATGCGCGAAATGCCTTAAAAATGGCTTTAAAATGGATTTGGAGCATGGAGACGATTATCTCGGGATTGCAAGATAACCAAACAAAACTTTTAGTGGATTTCTACTTATTTTATTAAATATGCATCTCCACCAAACAGGACAAGCTTGCATCTGTTATAGTTTTGGAGAAAAATGTGTTCATTTCATGTATGCGCGAAATGCCTTAAAAATGGCTTTAAAATGGATTTGGAGCATGGAGACGATTATCTCGGGATTGCAAGATAACCAAACAAAACTTTTAGTGGATTTCTACTTATTTTATTAAATATCATCTCCACCAAACAGGACAAGCTTGCATCTGTTATAGTTTTGGAGAAAAATGTGTTCATTTCATGTATGCGCGAAATGCCTTAAAAATGGCTTTAAAATGGATTTGGAGCATGGAGACGATTATCTCGGGATTGCAAGATAACCAAACAAAACTTTTAGTGGATTTCTACTTATTTTATTAAATATCATCTCCACCAAACAGGACAAGCTTGCATCTGTTATAGTTTTGGAGAAAAATGTGTTCATTTCATGTATGCGCGAAATGCCTTAAAAATGGCTTTAAAATGGATTTGGAGCATGGAGACGATTATCTCGGGATTGCAAGATAACCAAACAAAACTTTTAGTGGATTTCTACTTATTTTATTAAATATCATCTCCACCAAACAGGACAAGCTTGCATCTGTTATAGTTTTGGAGAAAAATGTGTTCATTTCATGTATGCGCGAAATGCCTTAAAAATGGCTTTAAAATGGATTTGGAGCATGGAGACGATTATCTCGGGATTGCAAGATAACCAAACAAAACTTTTAGTGGATTTCTACTTATTTTATTAAATATCATCTCCACCAAACAGGACAAGCTTGCATCTGTTATAGTTTTGGAGAAAAATGTGTTCATTTCATGTATGCGCGAAATGCCTTAAAAATGGCTTTAAAATGGATTTGGAGCATGGAGACGATTATCTCGGGATTGCAAGATAACCAAACAAAACTTTTAGTGGATTTCTACTTATTTTATTAAATATCATCTCCACCAAACAGGACAAGCTTGCATCTGTTATAGTTTTGGAGAAAAATGTGTTCATTTCATGTATGCGCGAAATGCCTTAAAAATGGCTTTAAAATGGATTTGGAGCATGGAGACGATTATCTCGGGATTGCAAGATAACCAAACAAAACTTTTAGTGGATTTCTACTTATTTTATTAAATATCATCTCCACCAAACAGGACAAGCTTGCATCTGTTATAGTTTTGGAGAAAAATGTGTTCATTTCATGTATGCGCGAAATGCCTTAAAAATGGCTTTAAAATGGATTTGGAGCATGGAGACGATTATCTCGGGATTGCAAGATAACCAAACAAAACTTTTAGTGGATTTCTACTTATTTTATTAAATATCATCTCCACCAAACAGGACAAGCTTGCATCTGTTATAGTTTTGGAGAAAAATGTGTTCATTTCATGTATGCGCGAAATGCCTTAAAAATGGCTTTAAAATGGATTTGGAGCATGGAGACGATTATCTCGGGATTGCAAGATAACCAAACAAAACTTTTAGTGGATTTCTACTTATTTTATTAAATATCATCTCCACCAAACAGGACAAGCTTGCATCTGTTATAGTTTTGGAGAAAAATGTGTTCATTTCATGTATGCGCGAAATGCCTTAAAAATGGCTTTAAAATGGATTTGGAGCATGGAGACGATTATCTCGGGATTGCAAGATAACCAAACAAAACTTTTAGTGGATTTCTACTTATTTTATTAAATATCATCTCCACCAAACAGGACAAGCTTGCATCTGTTATAGTTTTGGAGAAAAATGTGTTCATTTCATGTATGCGCGAAATGCCTTAAAAATGGCTTTAAAATGGATTTGGAGCATGGAGACGATTATCTCGGGATTGCAAGATAACCAAACAAAACTTTTAGTGGATTTCTACTTATTTTATTAAATATCATCTCCACCAAACAGGACAAGCTTGCATCTGTTATAGTTTTGGAGAAAAATGTGTTCATTTCATGTATGCGCGAAATGCCTTAAAAATGGCTTTAAAATGGATTTGGAGCATGGAGACGATTATCTCGGGATTGCAAGATAACCAAACAAAACTTTTAGTGGATTTCTACTTATTTTATTAAATATCATCTCCACCAAACAGGACAAGCTTGCATCTGTTATAGTTTTGGAGAAAAATGTGTTCATTTCATGTATGCGCGAAATGCCTTAAAAATGGCTTTAAAATGGATTTGGAGCATGGAGACGATTATCTCGGGATTGCAAGATAACCAAACAAAACTTTTAGTGGATTTCTACTTATTTTATTAAATATCATCTCCACCAAACAGGACAAGCTTGCATCTGTTATAGTTTTGGAGAAAAATGTGTTCATTTCATGTATGCGCGAAATGCCTTAAAAATGGCTTTAAAATGGATTTGGAGCATGGAGACGATTATCTCGGGATTGCAAGATAACCAAACAAAACTTTTAGTGGATTTCTACTTATTTTATTAAATATCATCTCCACCAAACAGGACAAGCTTGCATCTGTTATAGTTTTGGAGAAAAATGTGTTCATTTCATGTATGCGCGAAATGCCTTAAAAATGGCTTTAAAATGGATTTGGAGCATGGAGACGATTATCTCGGGATTGCAAGATAACCAAACAAAACTTTTAGTGGATTTCTACTTATTTTATTAAATATCATCTCCACCAAACAGGACAAGCTTGCATCTGTTATAGTTTTGGAGAAAAATGTGTTCATTTCATGTATGCGCGAAATGCCTTAAAAATGGCTTTAAAATGGATTTGGAGCATGGAGACGATTATCTCGGGATTGCAAGATAACCAAACAAAACTTTTAGTGGATTTCTACTTATTTTATTAAATATCATCTCCACCAAACAGGACAAGCTTGCATCTGTTATAGTTTTGGAGAAAAATGTGTTCATTTCATGTATGCGCGAAATGCCTTAAAAATGGCTTTAAAATGGATTTGGAGCATGGAGACGATTATCTCGGGATTGCAAGATAACCAAACAAAACTTTTAGTGGATTTCTACTTATTTTATTAAATATCATCTCCACCAAACAGGACAAGCTTGCATCTGTTATAGTTTTGGAGAAAAATGTGTTCATTTCATGTATGCGCGAAATGCCTTAAAAATGGCTTTAAAATGGATTTGGAGCATGGAGACGATTATCTCGGGATTGCAAGATAACCAAACAAAACTTTTAGTGGATTTCTACTTATTTTATTAAATATCATCTCCACCAAACAGGACAAGCTTGCATCTGTTATAGTTTTGGAGAAAAATGTGTTCATTTCATGTATGCGCGAAATGCCTTAAAAATGGCTTTAAAATGGATTTGGAGCATGGAGACGATTATCTCGGGATTGCAAGATAACCAAACAAAACTTTTAGTGGATTTCTACTTATTTTATTAAATATCATCTCCACCAAACAGGACAAGCTTGCATCTGTTATAGTTTTGGAGAAAAATGTGTTCATTTCATGTATGCGCGAAATGCCTTAAAAATGGCTTTAAAATGGATTTGGAGCATGGAGACGATTATCTCGGGATTGCAAGATAACCAAACAAAACTTTTAGTGGATTTCTACTTATTTTATTAAATATCATCTCCACCAAACAGGACAAGCTTGCATCTGTTATAGTTTTGGAGAAAAATGTGTTCATTTCATGTATGCGCGAAATGCCTTAAAAATGGCTTTAAAATGGATTTGGAGCATGGAGACGATTATCTCGGGATTGCAAGATAACCAAACAAAACTTTTAGTGGATTTCTACTTATTTTATTAAATATCATCTCCACCAAACAGGACAAGCTTGCATCTGTTATAGTTTTGGAGAAAAATGTGTTCATTTCATGTATGCGCGAAATGCCTTAAAAATGGCTTTAAAATGGATTTGGAGCATGGAGACGATTATCTCGGGATTGCAAGATAACCAAACAAAACTTTTAGTGGATTTCTACTTATTTTATTAAATATCATCTCCACCAAACAGGACAAGCTTGCATCTGTTATAGTTTTGGAGAAAAATGTGTTCATTTCATGTATGCGCGAAATGCCTTAAAAATGGCTTTAAAATGGATTTGGAGCATGGAGACGATTATCTCGGGATTGCAAGATAACCAAACAAAACTTTTAGTGGATTTCTACTTATTTTATTAAATATCATCTCCACCAAACAGGACAAGCTTGCATCTGTTATAGTTTTGGAGAAAAATGTGTTCATTTCATGTATGCGCGAAATGCCTTAAAAATGGCTTTAAAATGGATTTGGAGCATGGAGACGATTATCTCGGGATTGCAAGATAACCAAACAAAACTTTTAGTGGATTTCTACTTATTTTATTAAATATCATCTCCACCAAACAGGACAAGCTTGCATCTGTTATAGTTTTGGAGAAAAATGTGTTCATTTCATGTATGCGCGAAATGCCTTAAAAATGGCTTTAAAATGGATTTGGAGCATGGAGACGATTATCTCGGGATTGCAAGATAACCAAACAAAACTTTTAGTGGATTTCTACTTATTTTATTAAATATCATCTCCACCAAACAGGACAAGCTTGCATCTGTTATAGTTTTGGAGAAAAATGTGTTCATTTCATGTATGCGCGAAATGCCTTAAAAATGGCTTTAAAATGGATTTGGAGCATGGAGACGATTATCTCGGGATTGCAAGATAACCAAACAAAACTTTTAGTGGATTTCTACTTATTTTATTAAATATCATCTCCACCAAACAGGACAAGCTTGCATCTGTTATAGTTTTGGAGAAAAATGTGTTCATTTCATGTATGCGCGAAATGCCTTAAAAATGGCTTTAAAATGGATTTGGAGCATGGAGACGATTATCTCGGGATTGCAAGATAACCAAACAAAACTTTTAGTGGATTTCTACTTATTTTATTAAATATCATCTCCACCAAACAGGACAAGCTTGCATCTGTTATAGTTTTGGAGAAAAATGTGTTCATTTCATGTATGCGCGAAATGCCTTAAAAATGGCTTTAAAATGGATTTGGAGCATGGAGACGATTATCTCGGGATTGCAAGATAACCAAACAAAACTTTTAGTGGATTTCTACTTATTTTATTAAATATCATCTCCACCAAACAGGACAAGCTTGCATCTGTTATAGTTTTGGAGAAAAATGTGTTCATTTCATGTATGCGCGAAATGCCTTAAAAATGGCTTTAAAATGGATTTGGAGCATGGAGACGATTATCTCGGGATTGCAAGATAACCAAACAAAACTTTTAGTGGATTTCTACTTATTTTATTAAATATCATCTCCACCAAACAGGACAAGCTTGCATCTGTTATAGTTTTGGAGAAAAATGTGTTCATTTCATGTATGCGCGAAATGCCTTAAAAATGGCTTTAAAATGGATTTGGAGCATGGAGACGATTATCTCGGGATTGCAAGATAACCAAACAAAACTTTTAGTGGATTTCTACTTATTTTATTAAATATCATCTCCACCAAACAGGACAAGCTTGCATCTGTTATAGTTTTGGAGAAAAATGTGTTCATTTCATGTATGCGCGAAATGCCTTAAAAATGGCTTTAAAATGGATTTGGAGCATGGAGACGATTATCTCGGGATTGCAAGATAACCAAACAAAACTTTTAGTGGATTTCTACTTATTTTATTAAATATCATCTCCACCAAACAGGACAAGCTTGCATCTGTTATAGTTTTGGAGAAAAATGTGTTCATTTCATGTATGCGCGAAATGCCTTAAAAATGGCTTTAAAATGGATTTGGAGCATGGAGACGATTATCTCGGGATTGCAAGATAACCAAACAAAACTTTTAGTGGATTTCTACTTATTTTATTAAATATCATCTCCACCAAACAGGACAAGCTTGCATCTGTTATAGTTTTGGAGAAAAATGTGTTCATTTCATGTATGCGCGAAATGCCTTAAAAATGGCTTTAAAATGGATTTGGAGCATGGAGACGATTATCTCGGGATTGCAAGATAACCAAACAAAACTTTTAGTGGATTTCTACTTATTTTATTAAATATCATCTCCACCAAACAGGACAAGCTTGCATCTGTTATAGTTTTGGAGAAAAATGTGTTCATTTCATGTATGCGCGAAATGCCTTAAAAATGGCTTTAAAATGGATTTGGAGCATGGAGACGATTATCTCGGGATTGCAAGATAACCAAACAAAACTTTTAGTGGATTTCTA
>NW_027444823.1:0-15971 GCF_048569485.1 Anomaloglossus baeobatrachus | reverse complement strand
ACATTTCAGAATACTGTATATAAGTGCGCAGGCTGCGCTGTATAACAGAAACACCTTTATAATACTTAGGGGGCGTTCCAGTCCGATGGGCGTCGTTGCTCTCAGTCCGGCGTCTCCTCCATCTTGTGCTATCGCCGTCCTCCTGACAGGCCCGAGTGCATGACGTGTCCTGCATCATTCAGAGAGGGGCCTCCATTGTGCTTTTGCGCATGCGCACTTTGATCTGCCCTGCTGAGAACTGAGCAAAGTATTGTAATAAGCAGGTGCGAGAAAAGGTCAAAGACCACCCGCGTATGCGCACTAAAGCAGGGTAGATAGAAGTGCACATGCGCAGTAGTGCAATGGAGGCCTCAGTGTGGTGGATGACGTAGGACGTGTCATGCACATGGTGCTGGGCAGGCGGACAGCACACAAGATGGAGGAGGCAATTTTCCCTGTAATCTCACCCTTGCGCAATAAATGTCTTCTACACAGACATGCACATTGAATATGGGTGTACGTCCCCAGATTTATTATATGATGTGCACGCTTAGTGCATCCCTATTACTGATATCCCTAGCTTCTCTCCCCATTCTTCACATCTCTGTATTCTCTCCCCGCTCTGCGCAATAGTGCGCGTTCCTGTGTTTGCTGCTGCCGCTCTGCGCGTACCTAGGATAAGCAAAGGACATTGGTAATAGGGACGTGGTAAGCTTGGGCTTTCCCAAAGTGATATCAGCAGTCTGGAGCATGCGCACATCGCATATTAAATTTGCGGACCTACACCCAAATTCAGTCCGCATGCCTTAGCAGAAGACATTTAGTGCGCAAATGTGGGATTACAGGGGAGATTGCCATGATGTTGTTTCTAATGCGGGGGGCATGAGTTAATAAAAAAAAAAAAATAGCATTACTGATATTGATTGACAATGACTTAAGACATCAATGGCTCAACTTCTATGTCCGAAATCCAAGTTATGAGATACATTCACCTACGGTCTATTTTTAAGATAACTATATGGTTGTTTGGTTTTTTAAACCTTGTACATAGCATAATTTAAAACACATTCTGGCCACTTTAAAGGGAACCTGTCACCAGAGTTGGCCACTATAAGCTGCGGCCACCACCAGTGAGCCCTTATATACGGTATTCTAGAATACTGTAAAAAACACTTTTATAATACTCACCTAAAGGGCGGTCAGGTCTGATGGTTGACGCTGCTCTCCGGTCCGGCACCTCCTCTCTCTTGTCTGACGCCTCCTCTCTCTTGTCCGGCGCCTCCTCTCTGCTGCAATCTTCATCCTCCTTCTACCCTGCCCAGTGTTGATGATGCGTCTACGTCTTCCACACAGGCCGTCATTGCGATTGCTGCACAGGCGCACTTTGATCTGCCTTGAGTAGGGCAGATCAAAGTGCGCCTGCGCAGGAATTCAATGCCGGCCTGTGTGGAAGACGTAGGACGCGTCATACACATGAGCCTCTGTAGGAGTATGGTGATCGCCACAGAGAGGAGATGCTAGACCGGAGAGAGGAGGTGCAGGATCAGAGAGCAGCTACACCCATCGGACCGGACCGCCCCCTAGGTAAGTATTATAAAAGTGTTTTTTATGTTATACACAGAAGCCTGGGCTCTTATATACAATATTGTAGAATGCTGTATATAAGAGCTCATTGGTGGTGGCCGCAGCTTATAGTTGCCAAATTTGGTGACAGATTCCCTTTAAAACTGCTGCCTGCCACCACCACTAGAGGGAACTCTGTGATAATAAATGTATACAGCTGCTCAATGGCAGGAGAAAAAATATCATTGCAGTGAGCGCCCTCTAGTGTCAGTTGCAGTCAAATGTTATGACTGTGGCAAATAGCTACTATGGGGAAAAAAATGACATTTCCAAGCCAAGAAATTGTACCTGAAACTAAAACCTCATAATACTTCAGTACATACACAGCTTAATATCCAGGGTTATATATAGGGTTATATATTAGGTCCTTCCGCCACAGAGATGCAAATGTGTTAACTACAGCGTTATAGATCCATTTAGAAAGTTCCTTAAAATGTCATTTACTACCGATTTATTTTCCTTTACTCTAAAACTGACATTTCTGCTTTAATATAAAGTTTATTTCACATTTAAATGTCATCATTTTAGTTAAAGGGCACTCAGTAATGAACAGATGTGATTATAAAACAACCCGATATTCCGCTCACCAACAGAGCATCTATTGAAGGCAAAACAAGGTGTTTCTGAACAAATCCTTTATGTAAAGTCATTGTGAGTGTAAATGAAGCTTCCAGACTTGTAAATAATTTAGAAATAGATGTCAATTTGTATATGTGGTGGGCCTGCGGCATTGCACCACTCAAGTGGATGGGGCCGGCGGCAGATCCCTGCACAGCTGGGTATACACGGAAAAATGAGAAAGGTCAATCAGGGATGTGGTCACTTAATTCTCAGAACTGGTGGAGGTCCCAGAAGTTGTCTTTTCGTGAAGAATATCAATTTCTCTGGCCATTAGATGATATGTATTCTGCAGATTCATTAGTTTTCATCCTCAAGATCTGTCTCTTAGGCCCCCTTCACACGCACGTGTCTCCGGTACGTGCTAGGTCCGTGACCGCATGTACCGGAGACACGGACACACATAAGCCCATTAAAATCAATGGGTTTATGTGCACGCATGTGTTCAGCCATTGGCCAGTGACTCCCTGTGGAGCAGACGTGAGCCCGTGTGCTCCATACGGAGGCATGTCCGTGTTTTTCCGGCAGCACTGGTGTCACGCGGACCGCACACGTACCATACAGATGTAGTGTGGATGCGGGCCCACGTGACACGCGCCGGAGAAACACGTGTCATTTTACAAATAAAAAAAACACATACTCACCTCCAACAGCCCTGCAGTCTTTGCCGCGGCTGTCACCTGCATCCGTCCCCCAGTGAATTTGAACAACGCATCTTCTTCACTGGGGGCCAGAAGCAGCATCAGCGGGGCGGGTGTGAAGATGTAATTTACCCTCTCACTGTATATGCTGTGATACTATGTCATGATATGCATATTTCCCTGGTTGTATTAGTTGTAATTCATGTATTTCCTTGGGGGAGCTACTGATCTCAATGTGTCTCTCTCATACAATTGTAGTCTTGGCATCTAATGTGATTATGTAAATAGCCTGTCCTCTTCTTTCCAGAGTTGTGTATCTAATCTGTAATTGAATTGGACAGTGAAGGAATAGTCATTGTTCTGCACAGCAGGGGATCCCTTCATCTACTGTGGCTGGCAGACATATCAGAGCTCTGTGATGGACCAAACCATTGATGATAGGATGTGTGACCCCCACCCCCTGAACATGGTGGGCTGGTCAAGGAGCACAGACAATGCATTTCCCTTTTTGTAACTTCAGAGTGAGCTGAAACTTGAAGGGAGCAGGAGCTCCAGCCTGTGTGGCTGTGGACACGGACGGAGCTAGGCCTGTGTGGCGGCCCGTGGGATTGTGTGGAACTCTTTGGACTACTGTAAGGACGATTGCTTTGTAATCCGGCCCGAGGATTGTCGGGAAGGGCCCCCGAATCTGTTTTACGTGGACTTATCGTGTGCTGTTCCAGTGTTCTTGTGAATAAACCTGTTGGATCGTTCCTCGGCCTGCTGTCTCTCCTTGCTCTGCTGTACACCCCGTCACAAACTGGTGGCAGCAGTGGGATCAGAGCAGAAGGAATGGAGGACAATGGCTCAACATCAGGAACCAGCACTGCAGAGTACAAGACCTGGACTTTGGGGAGCCTGCAATCAAAGGCCCGTGAAGTAGGAGTTCGTTTCAAAGGACTCTCCAAGGAGCAGCTGATTGAGGCGCTAGAAGGAGTCTGCTCGCAAAATGACGTGGAGGAAGGATCCTCACAGCAAAGGGAGGAAAGACGGGAGCTGGAGGTAAATACCCAAAAAAGTCAATGGATTGTGTGGTACAAGGAAAAGATGGCACTGCTTGGAGATGAGGCCACCATAGAAGATAAGAGGGAGGCCATGCGTGGAGCTGAAGAGAAGGAGCGCAGGATGGAGGAGATGGCATTGCTGGATAAGCAGCTCGCTATGGAAGCCGCGAGAGGTTCCAGACAGACTGTAACCCCAGCACCCATCATAAGGGAACTTCCCAGGGTGTCCCGCAAAGACTTTAAGCCGTTCAATGAGGCTGCAGGCGACATTGAGGGCTTCTTCCAGGATTTTGAGCATCAGTGTCGATTAATGGAAGTCCCAGAAAGGGAGCGCGTCCGGCATCTGGTTGGGCTCCTAGAGGGGGGAGCTGCTGAAGCCTATAGAGCTATGGACCCTCGGTGGAACTGTGAGTATGCGGAGATTAAACAGACTATTCTAAAACATTATGCTGTGACCCCAGACACTTACAGGACTCAGTTCCGTGCTTTAGCCTGTGATGGGGAAGTGTCTTTTAAGATATATGCTCATAGACTCAAACAAATATGTAATCGCTGGCTGGAGGCAGAGGAGGCCTTATCTTGGGAGACCTTCCTGCAGGTCATCCTAAAAGAACAATTCTTTGCCCAGTGCCCCGCTGAGATCCGGGAATGGGTGCGTGAGAGAAAACCAGTGACAGTGGAGGAAGCTGCTGCTCTCGCTGATGAGGCTCTCACCATCAAGCCTCAGTGGAGGGTTCTGTTGGAGGATGGAGAGACGCCTAACAGCTCCACAACACCGGATGCCCCCAGTTATTCTGTCCCCATTGTTCCCCGTTCCTCTAAGCCACCACATGTTGATACCCGTGTTAATGTGCCTCCAGTTGCTTCTACTGCACTTTCTGGAATACGCCGGGGAGAGGAAGTAACAGAGCACAGGTGTTATGTTTGTAGGCATCCCGGGCATTTGCAGGCCTCATGCCCAGCCAGGCCATGGAGGAATCATCCTCAAACCCCTACAGCACCTTCAGGTGGGAGCCGGCCTCCAAGTTCCCCTACCCCTTACCCAAGAGGACGCCTTGGATGTAGGGAGACCCAGCTCAGATGCTATCAATGTGGACAGCCAGGGCATCGGCAAGTCTCCTGCCCAGCTGTTCAAATGAGGACTGATCCTGCACCCAATCGGATTGTTAATTATTTACAGCCCAGTGCCATGGAGGAAGATGTGGCACCGTTATGTGAGGACTGGCCTAGTGACTCAGCCCCCCATGTTGCACCACCAGGAGTTTACGGGGTGCGACCCGCAGTTATGACGACTTCTGCTCATCGAGGTAAGCACTTGCAGGAGGTTGTGCTGGATGGACAGAGACTTGTTGGATTCTGTGACTCGGGTGCTTTCCTCACACTGGCTGATCCCCGAGTGGTTCGGCCTGAGGCAATCCATAGAGGACCTGGGATTGTTATTGAACTGGCTGGTGGACAATGGAGGACTATTCCCACAGCCACTGTGGATCTGAGCTTTGGTTTTGGGGTCAGGCGATGTGTGGTTGGGGTGATGGGTGGTCTGCCTGCAGCTGTTCTCCTGGGCAATGATGTGGGAGAGCTACGATGCCAATTCGTGGCTGCATGAAGCCACATGTAAGTAACGCTCTGCCTGTGTGTACTTAACCAGTGACCTGTAGAGGTCCCTAGTACGTACACAAGTTGGGAGGGGGAGGGATTGTGAAGATGTAATTTACCCTCTCACTGTATATGCTGTGATACTATGTCATGATATGCATATTTCCCTGGTTGTATTAGTTGTAATTCATGTATTTCCTTGGGGGAGCTACTGATCTCAATGTGTCTCTCTCATACAATTGTAGTCTTGGCATCTAATGTGATTATGTAAATAGCCTGTCCTCTTCTTTCCAGAGTTGTGTATCTAATCTGTAATTGAATTGGCCAGTGAAGGAATAGTCATTGTTCTGCACAGCAGGGGATCCCTTCATCTACTGTGGCTGGCAGACATATCAGAGCTCTGTGATGGACCAAACCATTGATGATAGGATGTGTGACCCCCACCCCCTGAACATGGTGGGCTGGTCAAGGAGCACAGACAATGCATTTCCCTTTTTGTAACTTCAGAGTGAGCTGAAACTTGAAGGGAGCAGGAGCTCCAGCCTGTGTGGCTGTGGACACGGACGGAGCTAGGCCTGTGTGGCGGCCCGTGGGATTGTGTGGAACTCTTTGGACTACTGTAAGGACGATTGCTTTGTAATCCGGCCCGAGGATTGTCGGGAAGGGCCCCCGAATCTGTTTTACGTGGACTTATCGTGTGCTGTTCCAGTGTTCTTGTGAATAAACCTGTTGGATCGTTCCTCGGCCTGTTGTCTCTCCTTGCTCTGCTGTACACCCCGTCACAGCGGGGCCTGTGCCGGACACTGTCATTCAGCACCACAGACAGCTCCGGAAGAATCAGGTAAGGCGGGGCTTTCTGTTCTCCATGTGTTATTACGTATAACACACGGAGAACATGCATGTGCCACAAACATGGCACACGGGGAGCAAACCACCCCTTTAATATGTACGTGAAAAAATGGTACGTTTTTTTCACATGCGTGTGAAGGGGGCCTTAAAGATGGTCTTTCACCAGTCTATCTTGTTAAATTGACCACATCATGGAAAAGAGACTTATTTCTTCTCCTCATTAAGGAGATATTGGCTTTTCAAGTTCAGGTTATAATTTATGATAAGTCACGGGCAGCATTACCAGAGATTTTTCCCTGGGGGAGTGTACTTTGCCCCCTGAATTACATTGACCAATCATAAGCAGGAGGCGTCATCAAGGAGGTTGTCACGATTCCTCTGTGCAGAGCATCTTCCACAGGTGCACCTTCCTGAATTACAGAGCCGGCAGTGACATTATTCCTTTAAGCAGAGCATTTTGCACACAGGTGATGCTCTGCCGCACCTTCCTGAACTACAGAGTCGGCAGTGACATGTTTCCTTTGTGCAGAGCATCTTGCATATTTGGAGATGCTCTGCTGTGCCTCTTTGAGCACTAGCTGGTAGTTTGTTTCACAGCACAGGATTCCATGCAGTTTCTGGGAGGTGCTTTTACTCAGGTGTTCCATATTCCTGGCAATTGCTCTGCTTCATTACTGAGCATGCTCTGCCAAAACCTCGCCAGTCCTATTCTCTGGTTCTGCTGTTGTTCTCTTGGCTTGTGTTTGTGCTTGTTTTCTGATCTACGTTTCTTCACCCTGGGACAGTTGATTGACTCCTATCTGCCTGCTCCTCTTCTTCTTGTTTCCTCCTGGCTTCTGACCTCGGACCATTACCAACCACGTCTCTGTCTGATCCCTGAATCTAAGGATGCAGAGGGAGGAGCTAGATGCAGAGGGAAAATGCAGAGAGAGGATGTAAAGGGAGGAGCTAGATGCAGAGGGAAAATGCAGAGGGAGAATGCAGAGGGAGAATGCAGAGGGAGGATGCAGAGGGAGGATGCAGAGGGAGGATGCAGAGGGAGTAGCTAGACACAGAGGGAGGAGCCAGATGCAGAGAGAGGATGCAGAGGGATGAGCTAGATGCAGAGGGAAGATGCAGAGGGAGGAGGCAGAGGGATGAGCTAGATGCAGAGGGAGGATGCAGAGGGAGGAGCTAGATGCAGAGGGATGAGCTAGATGCAGAGGGAGGATGCAGAGGGAGGAGCTAGATGCAGAGTGAGGAAGCAGAGGGAGGAGCTAGATGCAGAGGGAGAAGCTAGATGCAGAGGGAGGAGCTAGATGCAGAGGGAGGAGCTAGATGCAGAGCTCTCTCCCTCCTCCCTTTTCTATCTCCATAGAATCTCATCAGCACCAGTTGCCATCTCCTATCTCAGTAATGGGAAAGTCTTCACTGAATTCAGATTTTACCTCAGAATTGAGAATTTTGATAATGACTGATCAATTCTGACAGCGAAAGAAGCACATTACCCTGATAAGTTATATTATAAATTTGCTTATGTTCATGTGTACTATTGATCTATGAAATAAAAAATAAAATGATGGTTACTCTTTACATATTGGTTTAAATCCTTAAATTGTATCTTATAAGTCCTCATATATTTAAGGTTGGTTTCGATTGTATTCTGCACTACTATTTCCTTCAACCATATTTAAATAAACGTATTTTAAGAAGCGGTTCTGATGGTTGAACCAATAGTTATCTTTTCAGCTGTAACCTGATCCCTCTGCCTTTTTTTGTTTTTAGCAAGACAGATTGGGAGATGGGAAAGAAGAAGAAATGGCTCATAAGTGGAGAAACAAGCTGATAAGTTATTCATCAAATTTCTAATATTCGTTTGTACTACTCTTTCATGCAAAATGTGTAGAAATCACTGTGATTGTTTAACTCATACCCTTCTGGTCACATGGGTATGACATCAGCTAGGTCCTTCTAGCCACCATGATATATAGCAACAACCATTAGTAAAACACCTCTATAATAGAATTAACATAAATAATAGGTAGGGGGAGGACGAACAGGCAGGGGGCAGGAATCACTATCAAATCCCACCCAGTTATTAGCTGCTGCTGTCAATCAAAAAATTGTTCATTTTACAAACATTACTTGCTTGTGTTTCAAAAACTATACATCCGATCTGACAACTAAGGGGTACTTTGCACGCTGCCACATCGCAAGCCGATGCTGCGATGCCGAGCGTGATAGTCACCGCCCGCGTCATAGCTGCGATATCCTTGTGATAGCTGCCGTAGCGAACATTATCGCTACGGCAGCTTCACATGGCCTCACCTGTCCTGGGACGTCGCTCTGGCCGGTGACCCGCCTCCTTATTAAAGGGGCGGGTCGTACGGCGTCACTGTGACGTCACACGGCAGGCAGCCAATAGGAGTGGAGGGGCGGAGATGAGCGGGATGTAAACATCCCGCCCACCTTCTCCCTTCCGCATATCCTACGGGAGCCGCGGTGACGCCGGTAGGAGATGTTCCTCGCTCCTGCGACTTCACACACAGCGATGTGTGCTGCTGCTGGAGCGAGGTACAACATCGGACCATTGCGTTAGCGTAATTATGGATTACGCCGACGCTACACCGATGATACGATTACGACGCTTTTGCG
The DNA here is from genome assembly GCF_048569485.1 of Anomaloglossus baeobatrachus. NCBI lineage: Eukaryota > Metazoa > Chordata > Amphibia > Anura > Aromobatidae > Anomaloglossus > Anomaloglossus baeobatrachus. The sequence continues at coordinate 6,988 of NW_027444823.1, read as the reverse complement.
CTCGTTAATCGTATCATCTAGGCTTTACACACTACGATGTCGCCTGCGATGCCGGATGTGCGTCACTTTCAATTTGACCCCACGGACATTGCACCTGCGATGTCGTAGTGTGCAAAGTACCCCTTAAGGTATGTATAGAATCAGCCTGATAGCACCAGTATAGCACTGGTTTTAGGTTATATAGGAAAATCCTGGTGATTGGTGCGCTTTAAGTTTTGATGCGGCTGTTGAGTGCTTGGGAATGTTAGATACTCCTTGTTTTATCTACTATCTTCTTGCAGAAAAGTTATTACAGGCATCAAACACTGTTTATGTACTAGATATAGATATAAAACATTGCTTTACCTTCCTTTATGATAACATAAAGTCGAGTTACATTGTTACAGATGTGACTGTTGTGAATCAAGTTCCAGCGCTTCTCCATCATGACTGACATTAACATCATCAGTGAATATAATCCCTATAACTCATGAGGAATATTACTCCGCCGGTTATAGATCAGATCCTCAGATGGACAATAAATGGAATCTGAAAGATTGAAATTGTTCCCATTTTACATTTTCTGTTTAATGTAACAACTTTTATAACTGGAGGAGCGCATTTATAGTTGTGCACATGTTGTGGCTTGATAGAGGCACATAATATCCCTTTGATGTGTTTTCATAATCGTATATATTTTTATTATCTCCTCGCCCTTGCATGTTACCATATTTTTATTCTCAAATACCCAGTGATTCTTTACAAAAATAGCAGAAGATGAGACATTTATGATATATTTAAAAAAAAACCTACAGTAAATATGCCTTAGAAATGATGGGGCCTATGGGGCTAGTAGAAATCTGCAATATTTTCACGCTATTGTAATGTAACATTAGAATTGAAAGTTCCTCTTTATTATTGGTTATATAACATACTTAAAGGCACTAGGTAGAGTTATAAAAACCATGATTAAAGGTATGCCATAGTAAGAGATATTACATCAAATCCCATAGGTTGATAGGTATTGTCTAAACCTCAGGAGTGCATCAATCTTCTACCTTTTGGCTTTCTGCAGATTGATAGTTCAGACCAGTGGCATGGTCGTGCAGCCGGTTCAAATTGTGCATTCTTCCATGTCCAGTAGAGGCAGCTGTGCCTCTGGAGCATCGGAAAAGAGCAGAGGTTGTCAAGCTGGTTAGAGTAATATGGGCGTCACACGAGACGAGCTATCGTGCGATGCATCGTCGGGGTTACGGTTTTCGTGACACAAATCCGGCATCGTTTGCGACGTCGTTTCGTGTGACACCTCCCAGCGACGCTGAATCGGTCACAAATCGGGAGTTGTGTACACGTCGCTTATTTTTAAAAAATCGTTTATTTTTCATGGCGCCGGTTGTTCATCGTACCCGGGGCAGCACTCATCGCTCCGTGTGGTGACACCCCGGGAACGATGAACACAGCTTACCTGCGTCCTGCGGCACCCGCCGGCAATGCGGAAGGAAGGAGGTGGGCGGGATGTTTACGTCCCGCTCATCTTCGCCCCTCCGCTTCTATTGGGCGGCCGCTGTGTGACGTCGCTGTGACGCCAAACGTCCCTCCCCCTTCAGGGAGAGGATGTTCGCCGCCCACAACGAGGTCGCTCAGCAGGTAAGTACGTGTGACGGCGGTTTAATGACTTTGTGCGACACGGGCAGCGATTTGCCCGTGACGCACAAACGACGGGGGTGGGTACGATCGCTCATGCGATCACACGATAGATCGTACCGTGTGACGCCCGCATAACGCTTACAAGCTTTAAATTGTGAGAGAACAGAATCCACTTTGTTCCTTGAATGTCCATCTTGTTTTATAGCTAATGATGTTATAGGGCTCAACTAACACGGATGGGAGGGGAAGTTTCACATTTCCGTTCATGTCCTTACTTCTCCTATTGGTGCATAGTTCAGAGGGAACTTTTCCTTTGTCTATGACGCTATTTACACTGGTCACATGTAATAATAAAGGAGAATTTGGAAGAAGGTTGTCCACACAGGTATTCAGTGCAACTTGTTTACTCACTTTCTTGAGATGTTAACTGGTGGCCCGAGGCCGGCTGGTTTCGCCTCCAGGTCCCCATCGTCCCAGTGCCAGTCTGGTTCTCTGGTACCTTCTTCCTCTGCACATGTCTCTGGTAAATGGGTCCTGTAACGTCCTGGAGGTGGATTCACGGGGTCGTGCACCGGACTCCCCCAGTGAGGCAACCCAGAGCTAATCCCTATACAGGGACTGTCCGATCACCCCACCAGAGGTCCTAGATGCACGGTAGCCAGAACACTAGGGGTACGGGGTAAGAGTCCTTCAGGGATCTGCACAGGAATGTCTCTGAGTCCAAGGGAACCATAGGCAGGACGGATGACTGGAATAGGGGTCAGGTGCCGGGTAGGAACAGCAGACGGGGTCCGGGTCCAGCGAGACATGCAGGCTGATGTTACCAGGTGAAGTCGGGGATCGGTGACGGGTTCAGGCTGACGGAAGATGGCGGGACCCTCAGCAGACAGTCACCAGGGTACTTCCTGGGGAATCAGCAGTCAGGACCAGGTCAGGGCGGCAGACGGACTCTGCGGAAGAGATAGTGTTAATTGGGACACAAGGCACAGAGGGACCTGAATACCTAGCTCTGGGAACACGTTGAACAGGCACCGCCCACCTGAAAAGGGAAGTCTATATACCCTGTACCTGTATCAGTCATATCCTGTTCCCGGGACGCTGGCCCTTTAAGAGGAGGTGACTGAGCGCGCGCGAGGCCTAATGCGCATGCGCGAGGCTTGAGTGCCATAGGCCAGTACAGGAAGCGGTGAAGGAGATGCAGGGGTGCCAGACCAAGTGTCCTGGGTCACAGGAAGACGCCAGGACCGGTGAATGGGAGGCACGGAGGACGCAGAGGAGGGAGAGTGAGAGGGGCCACCACGGGTAGGAGGACCAGGGCCCGGAGCGGTGAGTGACAGGCGGCGCCAGGACCCGGGGAGCGTGACAGTTCCCCCTCCCTCACGCCCCCCTCCCCGCAATTGGGACAAGAAGTCGCATAGCAGAGGAGTGCCAACGTTCTCCCGGGATTCCCAGGACCGGTCTTCGGGACCGTAGCCCTCCCAATCAACAAGGAAGAACTGCTTACCCTGCACTGTCTTCATGGCCACTATACCTCTTACTGCATATACATCGTCGTCAGCAATAGGAGGAGGAGGAGTACCGGCATCAGAGGAGAAGGGACCAAGGACAACTGGCTTGAGCAAGGAGACGTGGAAGGAGTTAGGGATCTGCATCGTGGCTGGGAGCTGCAGTTTGTATGAGACCTCATTGATCCCCGTTTGATGACCTTGAAAGGACCAATGTACCGCGGACCCAACTTGTAAGATGGAATCTTCAACCAGATGTATTTGGAGGCAACCAATACCAAATCCCCAGGAGAGAAGCGAGGAGGGTCAAGGCATCTCTTGTCCACATGTTTCTTCATCTGGGCGGAAGCACTTTCAAGGGAGGTTTTGACAGAACTCCATATGTTAGAGAAGTCCCTGGATAGGGCATCTGCAGCGGGAACATCAGAAGTCGAGGATACCGGTAATGGAACGGAAGGCTGGAGACTGTAGGCAACATAGAAGGGAGAGCTGGAGGAGGATTCACTGACATGATGATTATGGGAGAACTCAGCCCAAGGGAGTAGCGTGGACTAGTTGTCATGATGGACGTTGACGTAATGTCGAAGGAAGGAAGTCAGGATGTGGTTGACTCGTTCGACTTGACCATTAGACTGGGGATGGTAGGCCGAGGAAAAGTCCAAAGACACTCCCAGATGTTTACAGAGCGCCCTCCAGAAGCGCGAGGTGAACTGAGTTCCTCTGTCGGACACTATATGCAAGGGAAATCCGTGCAGCCGAAAGATGTGCTGAATGAAGGCATCGGCGAGTTCCGGAGCAGAGGGTAGGCCGACCATGGGGAATCGGTCCACTACTACACAAATGACTGTATTTCCCGAGAATACCAGCAAGTCAGTGATAAAATCCATGGCTATGTGTTGCCATGGAACGGAGGGAATCAGTAGAGGCAGGAGACGGCCATAGGGCAGGTGTTTGGACGTCTTGTTCCGGGCACAGGATGGACAAGCGGAGACAAAGAAGACAACATCCTTACGGAGAGACGGCCACCAATAGTGACGGACAATAGCGCTCCAAGTTTTCTTTTGACCATCGTGTCTGGCCGCTTTCGAAGAATTCCCCCACTGAAGAACCTTGAGTTTGTCTGTCTCCGTGACGAAGGTCTTCCCAAGGGGTATCTGTGCCAGAGTGACGGGAGCCATCGGAATGACTTTACTAGGACAAATGATGGACTGGTTTGTGTCTTCCTCTTGCTCCACCGGATCAAAGGACCGGGACAAGGCATCAGCCAGCACCTTTTTGTCCGCGGGCTGGAAATGTAGTTGGAAGTCAAACCGGGCAAAGAATAGGGACCAACGGGCTTGCCGTGGGTTCAGCCTTCGAGCAGATCGCAGATACTCCAGGTTTTTATGGTTGGTGTAAATGATAACCGGGTATACCGCACTCTCCAACAGGTAACGCCATTCCTCCAAAGCCAACTTGACAGCCAGGAGCTCTCGATCGCTGATGGTATAGTTGCGTCCGGGTGCCGAGAAGATTTTGGAGAAGAAGCTGCAGGTGACCAACTTCCCGGTGGATGACTTCTCCATGAGCACGGCTCCGGCCCCTGAGGAGGAGGCATCCATCTCCAAGGTGAATTATCGGTTCAACTCCGGTCTGTGGAGAATTGGAGAGGAGGCAAACGCCCGCTTCAGGGAACAGAAAGCGGCGTCGGCCTCAGTCTTTCGGGTTGGCCCCCTTCTTGGTCAAGGTGGAGAGAGGTGCTGTCAGAGCAGAGAAGTGGGGGATAAACTGGCGATAATAATTGTCGAAGCCTAGGAAGCGTTAGATGGCTTTCAGTCCGGAGGGATGAGGCCACTTGAGGATAGAAGACAAATTCCCGGGATCCATCTGCTGGCCTGTGTCGGAGATCACGTAGCCCAGAAAGGGAAGGGACGTCCGTTCAAACACACATTTTTCGTACTTGGCGTACAGATGGTTCTCCCTAAGCCTCTGCAGAACGAGTCGTACGTTTTCTCTGTGGGTTGGCAAGTTCGGGGAATAGACCAGGATATCATCCAGATATACGACCACACAGACGTGGAGAAGATCCCTGAAGACGTCGTTCACCAGTTCCTGGAAGAGCGCCGGGGCATTACAGAGACCGAAGGGTATCACACAGTATTCGTAGTGCCCGTCACGGGTGTTGAATGCCGTCTTCCATTCATCTCCCGGGCGAATACGGACCAGGTTATAAGCTCCGCAAAGGTCTAGCTTGGTGAAGATACGGGCCCCTCTGAGCCGATCGAATAGGTCCGGGATCAGGGGTAGAGGATATTTGTTTCTTACGGTGATCTGGTTGAAGCCCCGGTAGTCAATGCAAGGGCGTAGGTCACCTTCTTTCTTCTTAACGAAGAAAAACCCCGCTCCCGCAGGAGACGACGATCTCCTGATGAACCCTCTTGCCAGGTTTTCTGCTATGTAGTCGGCCATGGCCTGGGTTTCGGCAGGGGACAAGGGATAGATCCATCCACAAGGAGGGGTGGTGCCTGGCAGCAAGTCGACGGCACAGTCGTAGGGTCGATGTGGCGGTAATATCTCTGCCTCTTTCTTGTCGAACACGTCCACAAAAGACCAATATGCAGAAGGCAGTCCCGGTAGGGACTCTGGTGCCGGAGGCTGATGGACGGGCCGTACAGACTGCAAACAGTTCTCGTGACAAGATGGACCCCAACGGGTAATGTCTCCAGAGCGCCAACTGACGACAGGCTCATGTACTCGTAACCAGGGTGGGCCCAGCAAGTGCGGGTGAGCTAGTTTCGGGAGGACATATAGAGCAATCTTTTCGGTATGTAGAGCGCCAATATGGAGTTCCACGGGTTTGGTAATAAACAACACTGGTTCAGAGAGGGGTTTCCCATCCACGGAGGCGATCACAAGGGGTTTTGACTAGAGATGAGCGAACCGGTCGTGGTTCGGCTCGAGTTCGGTTCGCCGAACAGAGGTCTCGTTCGAGTTCGGTTCGTCGAACGTTCAACGAACCGAACTCGAACCGCATAGGACACAATGGCAGGCATTCACAAACACATAAAAACACCTAGAAAACACCCTCAAAGGTGTCCAAAAGGTGACAAACAACTCACAACACAACACAAACACATGGGAAAGTGACAAGGACATATACTCATGTGAAAACAAAAGAGCTGGACAAGGAAAAAGAGGAGGAGACACAGATATAGGCATGGCACGCCCTTCTAAAATCATGTAAAACACCGCAAGGTGACTCCAAGCGGAGTCTCCCTTTTTTCCAAAAATTGGGCCCCACACACACCCACCCCTTCAGTGGCAGCAGTTGTGCCCCAGTTGTACACTTCACAGCTAGATTTGCATCAAGCACATTCAAAAATACGCCATTCTTAACCGTCCCCAGGATGACAGCGGGGTAGGTAGCAAAGTCTTTGCTGAACCATGACTTGTTCATCTTGGCTCCTTTTTAAAAACACTGTAAACAAGGGTTACTCCAAGCGGAGTCTCCCTTTTTTCCAAAAATTGGGCCCCACACACACCCACCCCTTCAGTGGCAGCACTTGTGCCCCAGTTGTACACTTCACAGCTAGATTTGCATCAAGCACATTCAAAAATACGCCATTCTTAACCGTCCCCAGGATGACACCGGGGTAGGTAGCAAAGTCTTTCCTGATCCCAGCTCTGTTCATCTTGGCTCCTTTTTAAAAACACTGTAAGCAAGGGTTACTCCAAGCGGAGTCTCCCTATTTTCCAAAAATTGGGCCCCACACACACCCACCCATTCAGGAATCAGAGGTCTGCTCCCAAGCTACAGTGAGTACAGACCAGGAAATGGTCTGCAGTGATGCCCAGAACCTTTGTGACTCTGATTCAGG
>NW_027444822.1:0-16011 GCF_048569485.1 Anomaloglossus baeobatrachus | reverse complement strand
CGCCTATGATTGGTTGCACTGAGACACGCCCCCACGCTGAGTGACAGGTGTCTCACTGCACCCAATCACAGCAGCCGGTGGGCGTGTCTATACTGTGCAGTAAAATAAATAAATAAATAATTTTAAAAAACCGGCGTGCGGTCCCCCCAATTTTAATACCAGCCAGATAAAGCCATACAGCTGAAGGCTGGTATTCTCAGGATGGGGAGCCCCACGTTATGGGGAGACCCCCAGCCTTACAATATCAGTCAGCAGCCGCCCAGAATTGCCGCATACATTATATGCGACAGTTCTGGGACTGTACCTGGCTCTTCCCGATTTGCCCTGGTGCGTTGGCAAATCGGGGTAATAAGGAGTTAATGGCAGCCCATAGCTGCCAATAAGTCCTAGATTAATCATGTCAGGCGTCTCCCCGAGAAACCTTCCATGATTAATCTGTAAATTACAATTAAAAAACACACACACACGAAAAATCCTTTATTAGAAATAAAAAACACTAACAAAGTCCCTCATCACCAATTTATTAACCCCGACAAAGCCCTCCATGTCCGGCGTAATCCACGGACCTCCAGCGTCGCGTCCAGCTCTGCTGCATGCAGGTGACAGGAGCTGCAGAATACACCGCCGCTCCTGTCAGCTTCACACAGCAACTGAGGTGAGTAGCGCGATCAGCTGCTGTCAGTCAGGTAACTCACGGCCACCGCTGGATCCAGCGGTGGCCGCGATTAACCTCAGTGACAGCTCAGCTGATCGCTATACTCACCTCAGTTGCTGCGTGGAGCTGACCGGAGCGGCGGTGAGTAGCGCGATCAGCTGAGCTGTCACTGAGGTTACCCGCGGCCACCGCTGCATCCACCGCTGGATCCAGGTAACCTCAGTGACAGCTCAGCTGATTGCGCGGCTGTCTTCAGTTGCTGTGTGAAGCTGACAGGAGCGGCGGTGTATTCTGCAGCTCCTGTCACCTTCATGCAGCAGAGCTGGATGCGACGCTGGAGGACTGTGGATTACGCCGGACATGGAGGGTTTGTCGGGGTTAATAAATTGGTGATGAGGGACTTTGTTAGTGTTTATTTCTAATAAAGGATTTTTCAGGTGTGTGTGTTTTTTAACTGTAATTTACAAATTAATCATGGAAGGAATCTCGGGGAGACGCCTGACATGATTAATCTAGGACTTATTGGCAGCTATGGGCTGCCATTAACTCCTTATTACCCCGATTTGTCAACGCACTAAGGTAAATCGGGAAGAGCCGGGTACTGTCCCAGAACTGTCGCATCTAATGTATGCGGCAATTCTGGGCGGCTGCTGACTGATATTGTTAGGCTGGGGGGCTCCCCATAACGTGGAGCTCCCCATCCTGAGAATACCAGCCTTCAGCCGTATGGCTTTATCTGGCTGGTATTAAAATTGGGGGGACCGCACGCCGTTTTTTTTAATTATTTAATTATTTATTTCACTGCACAGTATAGACACGCCCACCGGCTGCTGTGATTGGGTGCAGTGAGACACCTGTCACTCAGCGTGGGGGCGTGTCTCACTGCAACCAATCATAGGCGCCGAAAAGCAGGAAAGCAGGGAATACGAGATTGTTTAATGAGCGGCCGGCTTTTTCAAAAGAGGAAAAGCCGCCGGAGTTTAGTGAACAGCTGTGCAGCGCCGCGGCAGTGATCGGGGAACGGTAAGTATGAGACAGGGGGGAGAATGACCGACAAACTGTGAGAGGGGGACAGACAAGACAGAGAGAGACAGACAGAGCGAGACCGACCGACGGGAGATAGAATGAAAAAAAAATGACCGACATCGCTAGTAAAAAGCACAAAACGTGCGTTTTGGACATCGGAGTGCCACACAATGTTTTTATGTAAAATATTTCATGTAATAATCTCAAAAAGTAACATACACCAGCTCTATCTCACTATTGGGTATGTGCCCTTAACATTTCCGCCATGAAAATTCATTTTGGTGTCATTTTGGAAGGTTTTCTGGTGAGTCCGTAAAAATGGCGTAAAACTCGGACAAAATTGTTCACAGCTTTGACTTTTGAGTGATAAATGCTTCAAGGGGTCTTCCCCATGCTGTTGCCATGTCATTTGAGCACTCTTCTGAGACTTTTGTGACATTTTTAGGGTTTTTACATGCTGCCGGGGGTCATTTCACAAAAATACTTGGGTCTCCCATAGGATAACATTGGGCTCGGTGCGCGGGCCGAGTACACGAGTATCTTGGGATGCTCGGCCCGAGCCTCGAGCACCCGAGCTTTTTGGTACTCGCTCATCACTACTCGTCACCTTTGGCCTCAGGTTTCTCACTCTTGTGAGCCAAGTCAATCTCTAGATCTTCAGCCTTGGCCCTATCAGTAGATTCAGTTAAGCTCTCGGCTCTTGATGAGACCTCTGGACCAGACTTCACTTCCTCAGTGGCTCTCTCCCCTTCCACAGCTTCAGCTGTCTCTTGGGTCTCCACCTCATTACCTTCACCATCTTGGGTCTCTGCAGTGTCATCTTCAGCTTTCTTTGGATTCTACGGAACTTCAGAGGTTTTCGAACATTCCCTCCCCTCAACCTCAGGTTCTCTGTAGTCGTCATCAATTTTGGTGCTGTTTTCAGTGTCAACCACCCCATCACTGAGTGGACCACAAGTCTGCTCACTGTGACCTGAGTGGAGGTGTGTTGATAGACTTATAGAGAGCAGAGGGAAAAACCTGCAGATGTGTATTTATAGAGAGCGGAGTGAAAAACCTGCAGATGTGTCTTTATAGAGAGCGGAGGGAAAAAACCTGCAGATGTGCCTTTATAGAGAGCCGAGTGAAAAACCTGCAGATGTGTCTTTATAGAGAGCGGAGGGAAAACGTGCAGATGTGTCTTTATAGAGAGCGGAGGGAAAAACCTACAGATGTGTCTTTATAGAGAGCAGAGGGAAAAACCTGCAGATGTGTCTTTTTTGATAGTGTATGTAAACTTCTGGTTTCAACTGTATTGTATTTTTTTTGTACATAGCTCATATATAATAAGTCTGCTCACTGTGACCTGAGTGGAGGTGTGTTGATAGACGTATCTTTATAGAGAGCGGAGGGAAAACCTGCAGATGTGTCTTTATAGAGAGTGGAGGGAAAAACCTGCAGATGTGTCTTTATAGAGAGCGGAGGGAAAAACCTGCAGATGTGTCTTTATAGAGAGCGGAGGGAAAAACCTGCAGATGTGTCTTTATAGAGAGCGGAGGGAAAAAACCTGCAGATGTGCCTTTATAGAGAGTGGAGGGAAAACCTGCAGATGTGTCTTTATAGGGAGCGGAGGGAAAAACTTGCAGATGTGTCTTTATAGAGAGCGGAGGGAAAACCTGCAGATATGTCTTTATAAAGAGCGGAGGGAAAAACCTGCAGATGTGTCTTTTTAGAGAGTGGAGGGAAAACCTGCAGATGTGTCTTTATAGAGCGCGGAGGGAAAACCTGCAGATATGCCTTTATAGAGAGTGGAGGGAAAACCTGCAGATGTGTCTTTATAGAGAACGGAGGGAAAAACCTACAGATGTGTCTTTATAGAGAGTGGAGGGAAAACCTGCAGATGTGTCTTTATAGAGAACGGAGGGAAAAACCTACAGATGTGTCTTTATAGAAAGCGGAGGGAAAAACCTGCAGATGTGTCTTTATAGAGAGTGGAGGGAAAACCTGCAGATGTGTCTTTATAGAGAGCGGAGAGAAAAACTTGCAGATGTGTCTTTATAGAAAGCGGAGGGAAAAACCTACAGATGTGTCTTTATAGAAAGCGGAGGGAAAAACCTGCAGATGTGTCTTTTTTGATATAATGTATGTAAATTTCTGGTTTCAACTGTATTGTATTTTTTTTGTACATAGCTCATATATAATCCCTAGATAAATGCACACAACGTTCAGATAGCTTCCCGTCGTCGGGGACTATCACTCCCACCTTGCAGGCTGACAATTTCATTCTCCTTGTCCCTCTGCAGTTGGCTCAGTCGTTGACTGTGCAGCTCCACGATTTTGCGATGCTCCAGCTTCAGGTTGCTTTGCTCCACCTGTAAGTCGGACAGCTGCTTCTTCATCTCTTCATTCTGATTCTAATAGAAAAAAAAAAATAAAAAAATATCGGAATAAATGAACAACTAAAAAAAGTTCTTGCTCAGTGTCGCCCCCTACCAAGAGAGGTGAAGAAAGGAAGTAGCAACTTCGTGATGTACACAACTAGCCCAGAAAAGAAGGTTGTTTGTTTTTTTTTTTTTACTTTTACATTGCTCTATTGTGTCGTTTCTCTGTTATTCCTCCTGGAAACACATAATCAGCGACCAAGTTTTTTGATTATTTCTGCCCATAACATGAATATTTACAGGTAGATCCGTGCTTGTTTAAATACCGATATAAATTGGGACAGAATGATCAACAATCTCTTCTTGTCTGCCGGCTTATTGGGGCATGTTCACATGGGCCAGTGATGGTAAAAAGCCTTTTTTTAATTAAATTAATTAAATAATTTAATTAATTAATTTAATTAAAAGTGCCTTTAACTATGCTCTTGGTCAAAAGGTGTGTGTACGCTCAGATACTTTCCATTATAAAAGGGTATGTACGCACGTTGCAGAAATTTTCTGCCCCAAAAAAAGTACCTCGTGGCCAAAAAAGCACCAAAAAAGGCATAATTTTTTGGTGCATTTTTAGTGTATTTTTAGTGCGTTTTTAGTGCAATTTTTGATGTATTTTTAGTGCATTTTTTGGTGCAATTTTTGGTGTATTTTTAGTGCATTTTTTGGTGCAATTTTTGGTGTATTTTTTAGTGCATTTTTAGTGCATTTTTGGTGCATTTTTTGGTGCATTTTTTAACGACATCACTGGCTGGAAGGGGAAAAAAAGGCAGGAAAAAAAAGAGACCAATAATTAACATTCTGCTTATCTTTTCTGCACCAAAAACAGGAAAAAAGAAGAATTTCTGATTTCTCATAGACTTTGCTGGGATAAGGATAGACATGCAGATTCGGGATACAAACTGCACCAAAAATGTATAAAAAAAAGCATCAAAAACTGCACCATGTGCACAGGGCCTAAGAATTAGTCAAATTTCCAGGAGGAATAATAGAGGAATTCTATAACACAGAAAAGCATAGAAGAGAAATACTAAAACAAAGTTAACCTTACAGTAGGCTTGAGAAATGTTCTGATTTCCCAGGCAAGGCTAGGATATATATAAGATATTATAAAAAAAAATGTAAAAGAAAATGTCAATAAGTTCCCAGGAAAGAAAAAAATACAAAAATAATAATAATAAAAAAAAAAATAAAAAAAATCAAACTACGCACATGGAAAAATGTCCAAATACTTTAAGAAAGGGCGCACTATTCACTTCATAGAAAACACATTCCACATACCCACAAGACTGGAGGAGATTGTTCGGAAAATGAGTCTTTACAAGAGCACAGAACAGAGCTGTGCCCAATGCTGCGCACAATGGAAGGGAAACATCACTTACATAAATATATCATTATGTGCTGGGCAGAAGAGCATTGCTTTTAATAACATACTATTTATGCTGCAGCGATGGTCTATTATGGGTGCAGGCCGCGGACGTTACTGTTCAATCCTGTAGCGTATGGAAAATTACAATGGACTGAGTGGTTACTTGGAAGTGAAAGGAAAAAAAATTGCTGTCATTTAAAAAAATAAAAAAATAAAAAGGTAAAAAGGAAAGGTGATCGAAAGATCAGACAATTGGAGACTGGAAAAAATAAAGCTGACATTTTGCTTCAGATTTAACACAACAAGTTATTTAAAAGTTCCGATGTGAGGAGGGGAGTAAAGGATTAGAGGTCAATAGTGTCATCATCCGGAGGGGAATATCATCCGGCGGGGGGTAAAGGACTAGAGGTCAACAGTGTCATCATCCGGAGGGGGGTAAAGGACTAAAGGTAGGTAAATGTCATCATCAAAAGGGTGTAAAGGACTGAGTGTCATCATCTGGAGGGGAGTAAAGGATTAGAGGTCAATAGTGTCATCATCCGGAGGGGAATATCATCCGGAGGGGGGTAAAGGACTAGAGGTCAACAGTGTCATCATCCGGAGGGGGGTAAAGGACTAAAGGTAGGTAAATGTCATCATCAAAAGGGTGTAAAGGACTGAATGTCATCATCTGGAGGGGGGTAAAGGACTGGAGGTCAATAGTGTCATCATCCGAACGGGGGGTAAAGGACTAAAGGTTGGTAAATGTCATCATCCAAAGGGGTGTAAAGGACTGAGTGTCATCATCTGGATGGGGGTAAAGGACTAGAGGTCAATAGTGTCATCATCCGAACGGAGGGTAAAGGACTAGAGGTCGATAAGTGTCATCATCTGAAGGGGGGGTAAAGGACTGGAGGTCGATAGTGTCATCATCCGGAGGGGGGTAAAGGACTGGAGGTCAATAGTGTCATCATCCGAACGGGGGGTAAAGGACTAAAGGTTGGTAAATGTCATCATCCAAAGGGGTGTAAAGGACTGAGTGTCATCATCTGGATGGGGGTAAAGGACTAGAGGTCAATAGTGTCATCATCCGAACGGAGGGTAAAGGACTAGAGGTCGATAAGTGTCATCATCTGAAGGGGGGGTAAAGGACTGGAGGTCGATAGTGTCATCATCCGGAGGGGGGTAAAGGACTAGAGGTCGATAGTGTCATCATCCGGATGGGGGTAAAGGACTAGAGGTCGATAGTGTTATCATCTAGAGGGGGGTAAAGGACTAGAGGTTGATAGCATCATCATCTGGAGGGGGGATAAAAGACTAAAGATCGATAGTGTCATCATCTGGAGAGTGGTAAAGAAGTAGAGGTTGATAATGTCATCATCCGGAGTGGGGGTAAAGGACTAGAGGTCAATAGTGTCATCATCCGGAGTGGGGTAAAGGTTGATAGATGTCACCATCTGGAGGGGGGTAAAGGACCTGAGGTCAATAAGTGTCATCATCCGGAGGGGAGTAAAGGACTAGAAGTTGATAGTGTCATCATCCGGAGACGCGTAAAGTACTAGTGGTCGATAGTGTCATCACCCGGACGGGGTAAAGGACTAGAGGTCAATCAGTGTCATCATCCGGAGGGGGTAAAGAACTAGAGTTCAATAGTGTCATCATCCAGAGAGGGGTAAAAAGACTAGAGGTCGATAGTGTCATCATCTGGTGGGGAGTAAAGGACTAAAGATCAATAAGTGTCATCATTCGGAAAGAGATAAAGAACTAGAGGTCATTAATGTCATCATCCGGACGGGGGTAAAGGACTAGAGGTTGATAGTGTCATAATCTGGAGAGGGTAAAGGACTAGAGGTCAATAGTCAGGGTCATCATCCGGAGGGGTGCAGAAAATGGCCAAAGGAAACTCTGAAAGAGGTTGATGTGTCAACCCCAAAAAGGAATTAAGCACATCGTCTTGAAGCCTCTTTTTAGTAAAAGAATAAATAAATAAAAAATAATTGAACTTTGTTCAATTAATGTACACAGTTAATCAAATATCTTAATTTGTTTGATCCTGAGCAATGGTCTCCAAATTATGACCCTCCAACCTCCACTCTCAGCATGTTATGACCCCCGTTTGGAGAATTAACATTTTAGGTGACTGTATTACAGAGAATGGATCTGTCATGGCATCCACTAGCCATAGCCCATTTTTCTAATCAATGAGTGCTATATATTGAGGGCACGGTGGCTCAGTGGTTAGCACTGCAGTCTTGTGGTGGCTCAGTGGTTAGCACTGCAGTCTTGTGGTGGCTCAGTGGTTAGCACTGCAGTCTTGTGGTGGCTCAGTGGTTAGCACTGCAGTCTTGTGGTGGCTCAGTGGTTAGCACTGCAGTCTTGTGGTGGCTCAGTGGTTAGCACTGCAGTCTTGCAGCGCTATGGTCCTGGGACACCATCTGCAAGGAGTTTGTATGTTCTCCCCGTGTTTGCGTGGGTTTCCTCCGGGATCTCCGGTTTCCTCCCACACTCCAAAGACATACTGATAGTGACTCCAGATTGTGAGCCCCAATGGGGACAGTGTTGCCAATGTATGTAAAGTGCTGTGAAATTAATAGCGCTATATAAATGAATAAAATTATTATCTCTGCATAGGATCCATTTTGATCCGTCATATGCAATTCTGCTAGACTTCACAGCAATAATATCGTTCGGAGAGGCTATATTATTACTAATGAGACAATGAAAGTCAGGGCAGCACCTGGACATTTACAAACATAAATCA
Source organism: Anomaloglossus baeobatrachus (assembly GCF_048569485.1). Classification (NCBI taxonomy): domain Eukaryota; kingdom Metazoa; phylum Chordata; class Amphibia; order Anura; family Aromobatidae; genus Anomaloglossus; species Anomaloglossus baeobatrachus. The sequence goes on along the minus strand of NW_027444822.1, from coordinate 7,810 downwards.
ATTACATTGCTTGCCCTGTAAAGAGGACCTGTCACCGAGTCTAGCAACACCAGTTGTTTGTTCTTAATTTATTCCCGCCACTCCCCTGAGTATTCTACTATTTTCTTTTTTAAAATCTGCCATACAGTTCCAAATATATGGGCCTTTTTATTTTGTGTTAATTTTTATGGACTTTAGTGGGCACAGGATCCTCAGGGGCGTGTCTTTATGCTAATCTGCATTTTTTACCCTGTGAGCCACGCCCTCTTGATAAAGACAATAATTAGCACTAAATAAAAACGCCCATATCTCTGAAACCATATGGCAGATTTTAAAAGCGAAAAAAGCAGAATACTCAGGGAAGTTCAGGCAATAAAATATGAGAAAGTACTGGCCACTTTAGAGACCTGGTGACTAGTCATCCTTAAACAGGCAAAAAGTAGCCAATTTTTGTTAATATTTTATTCCCACTGTTCTTTTTTTTGTTTAGGTTCTTTTTTTTATCTTTTTGAATGTCCCAGAAATATGAGCCTTTTTGGAGCTGATTTTTATGTTCTTTACAAAGGGGTGTGGCTTACAGGTAAAGCAGCCTAAGGACACACCCCTGAGGATCCTATAAGAACCAACCTCTTGGTAAAGACCATAAAAATTAGCAGTAAAATATAAAAAGGTCCATATCAATAGAACTAAAAAGAACAAAACAAATAACAACATCCCAAAAAGATATTCAGGGGAGCATCAGGAACAAAACAAGAGCAAAATTTGGCCACTTTTAACCTGGTGACAGGTCATCTTTAAGAAATTGGAAATGTGGATTTTACATCTCTAGATTGTACAGTCTCAACCTGCTGCATCCATAGTCTATGAATTTTAATTAGGGTTCGTTGAAGCTTTAAATTAATTAAAAGCTTCATTAATGAAGGATCTAAAATGTGCAGTGCTCGCCATAAACCCTTTTTGTTGTACCGGTGTATCTCGCCTTAACAGTAAGAAATAGAAGTGCCTGCACACAGCAGATAACCACTGTCACGCTAGGTACGGGCAAGTACCAAGCGATTGGGGAAAGGGAAGAGAAACCCTGCGTCTAGGGAAGGGGGAGATGGTGACCCCTGATCAAACCTACTGCTGGTCCCTGGGGTCCTCACAACCTTAGATAGGTTCCGCACCTATGCGCCAAGCCGGATACCTGACCTAGGTATCCCTAGTGCTGGGCCCTAAATAGGGAACGGATGGGATGAGCTCTTTGTCAACTTCACTAAATGTTAACGGAAGACACAAGGAGGACAAACAGGGGAATTGCATGAACTACTTATCATTAGAAGACACAGGCAGGAGTTAAGCAAAGTTTTCAGCAACAATACAACAGAGGAGTGCAAGCCACCTCCTTGCAACCAAGGCTTGAATGAACTGAAAAATATCACCAGCACCAGTCCAAGGAAGGAAGGGGTAGTATTTAAGCACCAAGAGAATACTGATGATCAGCAGCTGGGTGAAAGGCGAGCTCCTGCTGGGTCTAAAAGGAAGAAAGATGATTCAAGCAGGAAAGCTACCTATACCAATGAATACTAAGAGCAGGAACAATGGAAAGTCAGGGAGCATTCTGTGTAGCTAGACGCTGTGACCTTCTATGGCCTGAAACCACAGGGTCATTTGATTCACCTTTCCCAATTTCAGTCTCCAATCAATTAGAGGGGTTTTAACACTACAAGTCCCAAGTATTTCGAGCTCCATAGGATTCCAACGGTAGAAATGTCAAATGACCCCTCTCTGGGACTTCTAGTGTTAATAAGATTAGAAAAATAGGTCTTCGATTCCTAATATAGCGCCACCCTTGTTCATAGGCAGTGACTGGTATTGCAACTGAACTGCAATAATGGAAACAAAAAAGCCCAAGTTATCCGAGAAGCTGTGAAAGGATGAGGCAGAACTTTTTCCTTATTTTGGAAAAAAGTAACCATGTTTTTTTTAAATCTTGGACAACCCCTTTCAAGGGAACCTGTGATTAGATTCATACCCAGAATTTCAGAGAAAGATGTACCTGGTTGCAGTGGTGCAGCCGGCTCGGATTGTTTCTGCCCACGATCAGGCGAAGAATCTAGTGACCGGTTCCCTTTTATGACTCGAATGTTGACCGTGAATTTCATGGATCTGGAGTTACGCGGTTCTTACCTTGAGAATCTTGTGTTGTGAGCTGAGCGCCCCATAGCGATTCATAGAATCTTGCTGAAAGAGCAAAACACAAGGTTAAAATTGGTTAAAAAACATGAAATGTCACAAGTTAATATCCTGGATATATGTGATGACGCAGAATGTGATTGTGTCGAGTCCACCCAACACCAGAGCCGCCCGATCTGCTCCATTACGGGGGAGGAATCACTCCACATATGCACCCGACATACACGGATCACCACGGTCATGGCCGCATATAACCGCGCAGGGGGCTGCAGAATTATTTTCTTGGCATCAGGGGAGTTGAAATCGGATTTTGCGACCATTTGATATTTTTTGAGCCACGTGCATTTCATACTGGGGTTTTGGAAACTGAGAAATCCCTGACGTCACCCTTCTCCACTTTCTATGTATCTGCTTGCTCCTAATAAGTGGAAACATTCTTATTTGCATTTCCTTAAAAGGAAGGGAAGGGCCAAAAATAAAGACTCTTTTTACGTCCCTTGACCTTGAGCTTTTTCAGTAAGCATGGCAATGTATAACATTGCAAGTGTTAGGCAATGTGCACACGCTGCAGATTTGGTGCAGATATTTATTGCATGAAAATTTGCACCTTGTGGCAGAGAAATACACCAAAAAACATGTGTGGGTTTTTTAATGAAGTCAACGGGTGGAAGGGCTAAAAAAGCACCGGTCTCACACCCACATTCTGCAGGTTAACGCAGACCCCGGCACACGTGACATCTGGCACCAAGCATACGTGATATCCGGCACCCTGCACACGTGACATCCGGCACACGTGACATCCAACATCAGGGACCCAGCACACGTGACATCGGGCACCCTGCATATGTGACATCCGGCCAACCCGCACACATGACATCCGGCACCCTGCACACGTGACATCCGACACCCAGCACACGTGACATCCGACACCCAGCACACGTGACATCCGGCACTCAGCACACGTGACATCTGGCACCCAGCACACGTGACATCCGACACCCAGCACACGTGACATCCAGCACCCAGCACACGTGACATCCGGCACCCAGCACACGTGACATCCGGCACCCTGCCCACGTGACATCCGGCACCCCGCAAACGTGACATCCAGCACACGTGACATCCGACACATGTGACACCCGGCATCTGGATCACATGACATCCGGCACCCTGCAAACGTGACATCCAGCACACGTGAGTGACATCTAGCACACATGACATCTGACACACGTGAGTGACATCCGGCACACGTGACATCCAAGACACGTGAATGACATCCAGCACACATGAAATTCGGCACACGTGAGTGACATCTGGCATCCCGAACACGTGACATCCGGCACACCTGACATCCGGCACCCTGCACACGTGACATCCGGCACCCTGCACACGTGACATCCGGCACTCCGCACATGTGACATCCGGCACACCTGACATCCGGCACCCTGAACACGTGACATCCGGCACCCAGCACACGGCACACCCAGACAATCATTCCGGCACACTGGACCATTTACCTTTTCTTTGTTCAGGGCCTCCTGAGCTTCTAGTTTATAGACTAAATAATCTGTACAGACAAAAAAAAGAGAAAAGGATCCATCATTTTGAGTTATAAAACAGCACGACTATCCAGATAGAGCATGCTCTACAGAGTCCTCCATACTGTGACTTCTGCTAATCACATATGAGAACACGTAATAATTCACACAAGGGAAACGGCTACAAAGATTGCACTTATTGTGATTGTCTCCTGCCTAAGGTTCTCCAGGGGTTACATACAAAATGTACCTCAAAGAAGAATAAAACCTAGAAATAAATGTGCAAATGAATCAGAAAATACAGTTGTCCTCACTGTTTGTTAGTCTGCAGCATATTTGCATGATCCTGAAACAGTCGATCTTGTAGAAATCCTACAGAAAGCAAATGGATTAATCTCCTACTGTTTGTTGGTGGCTGACTGGAGCCCCAGTCAAGAGATGGAGCTTAGTTATTTTACGGCAGGCCTGCACAGCAGGAAGACTTCTGCTGCAGGTAGTTGTCTTACAGCTAGACACACACACAGGGCACAAGAGGAAAACGTTTGCTGCAGGTAGTTGTCTTACATACAGAAACATGTCATAGTGGAAAGACTTCTGCTGCAGGTAGTTTTCTTACAGCCAGACACACACAGGGAACAGCAGGAAGACTTCTACTGCAGGTACTTGTCTTATAGCCAGACACACACAGGGCACAGTGGGAAGACTTCTGCTGCAGGTAGTTGTCTTACAGACAGACACACGGCACAACAGGTTGATTTTTGCTGCAGTTAGTTGTCTTTCAGACAGACACACACAGGGCACAGCAGGAATACTTCTGCTGCAGGTAGTTGTCTTGGTAGTTGTCTTATAGCCAGACACACAGAGGGAACAGCAGGAAGGCTTTTGCTGCAGGCAGTTGTCTTACAGCCAGACACACACACACACACACACACTCATCACAGCTGGAATACGTCTGGTGCAGGTAGTTGTTTTACAGTCAGATACACACACAGAGAATAGCACAAAGACTTCTCCTGCAGGTAGTTGTCTTACAACTAGACACACACAACACAGTAGGAAGATTTCTGCTGCAGGTAGTTGTCTTACACCCAGACACACACAGGACACAGCAGGAAGACTTCTGGTGCAGGTAGTTGTCTTATAGCCAGACACACAGGGAACAGCAGGAAGACTGCTTCAGGGAGTTGTCTTATAGCCAGACACACACAGAGAATAGCACAAAGACTTCTCCTGCAGGTAGTTGTCTTACAACTAGACACACACAACACAGTAGGAAGATTTCTGCTGCAGGTAGTTGTCTTACAGCTAGACAAACGGCACAGTCGAAAGATTTCTACTGTAGGTACTTGTCTTACAGCCGGACACACACACATAGGACACAGCAGGAAGACTTCTGCTGCAGCTAGTTGTCTTACAGCCAGACATAGGAAATTTTAAAGGGAAACATGGCCGATCTACCAAAATAAGATTGAGTTGCAATACCAGAAAGAGCTTATGGACAAAACTGACAGTGTTTCTGGAACAAAACATAAGTTGACAGTAGGCACAATATGAAACCTGATCATTTGATTGTATTTTAAAACCATAATAGGTGCAAAATCAAAACCTATTGATCTCAGAATTCTGCAAAAGTCAACTTGTTGCATTCTGGGATCACCTACTGATCCCTACTGTGTAAATACAGCAAACACAATCCTAGCCCAATAGTGAGGATGCAGCTGTTTTTGTTTCATCCAGAACCCTGCGGTGCGGCCACCAAGTCCTCACTTTGATATTTAAATGTAAGATCTGGTTGGTTTTGCTCATCTAAGCTTCAACTTGCAGAAAAGGAATATATCATGAGGAAAGCAGAAGAAAAAGGATTTCTACATCAAACATCAGACATGAAGGGCGAGGCACATATGGAAAAAAGACAGAATGAACATATCTTGTCATAAATAAATAAATATGTTGTGCCGAGGCTGAGGAACAATTCAAGGAAATTACGGGTGTGGGCAACGTTTAGGAGGGAATTTAACGTAGAAAAACACTACTGAAGCCTGCTCTTGTAGGACATGGGGTCAATGGATCTTAGGGGCACTTTGCACACTACGATATCGCAGGTGCGATGTCGGTGGGGTCAAATTGAAAGTGACGCACATCCGGCGTCGCAGGCAATGTCGTAGTGTGTAAAGCCTTTTTGATACAATTAACGAGCACAAAATCGTCGTAATCGTATCTTCGGAGTAGTGTCGGTCATTTCCATAATTTGGAAATGACCGATGTTACAATGTTGTTCCTCGCTCCTGCGGCAGCACACATCGCTGTATGTGAAGCCGCAGGAGCGAGGAACATCTCCTACCTGCGTCCTGGCCGGCTATGTGGAAGGAAGGAGGTGGGCGGGATGTTTACGTCCCGCTCATCTCCGCCCCTCCGATTCTATTGGCCGCCTGCCGTGTGACGTCGCTATGACGCCGCACGACCCGCCCCCTTAATAAGAAGGCGGGTCGCCGGCCAGAGCGACGTCGCAGGGCAGGTGAGTGCATGTGAAGCTGGCGTAGCGATAATGTTCGCTACGCCAGCTATCACTATGATATCGCAGCTGCGACGGGGGCGGGGACTATCGCGCTCGGCATCGCAAGCATTGGCTTGCGATGTCGTAGTGTGCAAAGTGCCCCTTAGGGTAAGGATAGACAGTACAGCACCGACACAGCCGCCATGATCGCAAAAGTGTCTGTGCCGCCCAATCTGGATTAGGTCTTAGGGGCACTTTGCACACTACGACATCGCAAGCCGATGCTTGCGATGAAGAGCGCGATAGTCCCCGCCCCCGTCGCAGCTGCGATATCATGGTGATAGCTGGAATAGCGAACATTATCGCTACGGCAGCTTCACATGCACTCACCTGCCCTGCGACGTCGCTCTGGCCGGCGACCCACCTCCTTATTAAGGGGGCGGGTCGTGCGGCGTCATAGCGACGTCACACGGCAGGCGGCCAATAGAATCGGAGGGGCGGAGATGAGCAGGATGTAAACATCCCGCTCACCTCCTTCCTTCCACATAGCCGGCCAGGACGCAGGTAGGAGATGTTCCTCGCTCCTGCGGCTTCTAACACAGCGATGTGTGCTGCCGCAGGAACGAGGAACAACATCGTAACATCGGTCATTTCCAAATTATGGAAATGACCGACGCTGCACCGATGATACGATTCCGTCGATTTTGCGCTTGTTAATCGTATCAAAAAGGCTTTACACACTATGATATCGCCTGCGATGCCGGATGTGCGTCACTTTCTATTTGACCCCACCGACATCGCAGCTGCGATGTCCTAGTGTGCAAAGTGCCCCTTAGTTTTGATGTAAATTCAAAAATACAGGTGCTAACCAGGAAAATATTTGGTGTCAGACGTGCAAATGACCAACCTCGATCTAAACCAGAATGATCTGTGGTGGATAGATGGGTGACCAAGTGGTCCACCCACTGGACTTTAGTCAACATTTTGGGGTGTAACTAAAATATTTACAGGGATTAAAGTCATAAATGGACCCGTGGGGGCCTTGGAGGACCCAAAATGTCCTTTCAACTCATACGACAAGACCTCGATATGTGAAGAACCTGATGAATGTTTTGCATGAACGTCAAATTACGCCACTGGAGACACCACCATAAACTAATGGGAAAGTTTGCCAAGCAAAGAGCAAGAAAAACAACAAAAATGTTTTTGGATTGTATGTTCATTTTTTTTTAAAACAAAAATTACCATATTTTTTCGATAAGATGCATTTTTCCTCCCAAAATAATCCGAAAAATACGTTAATCTTTCGGGGGGTGGTGTAGAATGGTGAGGAAGCAGGGGCAATGCTGCAGGTGCTGCGGGCTGTGCGCTGTAGGCTGCGCTGGTGTGGGCGGTGAGGAAGGGGCCATCCTGAAGATGTCGGCGGTGCGGGCTTCAAATAATGGCGCCCGGAGTCGGCACATGCACAGATTGAGCTCTTGGCTCAAGATCTCATCTGTGCACGTGCTGCCTCCAGCCCAATGATGTACCAGCAGCAGCGCCCAGAGGTGGCATGTGCGCAGATGAGATCTCGGCTTGTCATTGAGCCGATAACTCAATCTGCGCAAGCGCAGACTCCGGGCGC
>NW_027444821.1:7500-16017 GCF_048569485.1 Anomaloglossus baeobatrachus | reverse complement strand
GATAGAGGGATAGATAGATAGATAGATAGAGGGATAGATAGATGGATAGATAGATAGAGGGATAGATAGAGGGATAGATAGATGGATAGATAGATAGAGGGATAGATAGAGGGATAGATAGAGGGATAGATAGAGAGATGGATAGATAGAGGGATAGATAGAGAGATGGATAGATAGAGGGATAGATAGAGGGATAGAGGGATAGATAGAGAGATAGAGGGATAGATAGATAGATAGAGAGATAGAGGGATAGATAGATAGATAGAGGGATAGATAGATAGAGGGATAGATAGAGAGATAGAGGGATAGATAGATAGATAGATAGAGAGATGGATAGATAGAGGGATAGATAGAGGGATAGATAGAGAGATAGAGGGATAGATAGAGGGATAGAGGGATAGATAGAGAGATAGAGGGATAGATAGAGAGATAGAGGGATAGATAGAGGGATAGATAGATAGATAGATAGATAGAGAGATGGATAGATAGAGGGATAGATAGAGGGATAGATAGAGGGATAGATAGAGGGATAGATAGATAGATAGATAGCTAGAGGGATAGATAGATAGATAGAGGGATAGATAGATAGAGGGATAGATAGATAGATAGATATTACATGGGAGACGTATACAGAATATGTCATTGCCCTTGTCTCCAGTGGTCCCAATAGCAGACACTCACCTGCTCTCTGGTGCAGTTTGGGGGTCCTCAGCTCTGTGTGCAGTTTGAGGGTCCTCAGCCCCTGTGTGCAGTTTGGGGGTCCTCAGCCCCTGTGTGCAGTTTGGGGGTCCTCAGCCCCTGTGTGCAGTTTGGGGGTCCTCAGCTCCCCGCAGGCTGTCACATCGGAGCTGTGGACTCTGTAGCTATTCCTGGCCAGACTCTTGTGTCAGTAGAAAGTTGTGTTATTGAGGAGGAGGAGGAGGAGAAGTTTCCGCGCAGCCCTCGCTGCAGACTCCGCCAGAGGCTGCACATACAATGCCGGAGTGTTCCCAGTGCTGGAGACTGAGGGTGGTACTAATCCCGCACTCAGGTTACACTGTACACCCCTGTATGACACTGGCATGTTGTGTGTGGGGGACCCTCATTCATAGACGTGAGACCCCCGGGGACTGACGTGAGGACAGTCTGTGTACAGCACCGCAGGATGAAATATATCTGTTCTGCAGCAGCTGAGGTGTATTAAGAGGTTCTGCAGCAGTTGAGGTGTATATTTTGATGTTTGCAGTAGCTCAGGTGTGTATTATGAGGTCCTACAGCAGCAGCTGGTGAGTTTTATGAGGTTCTGCAGCAGCTGAGGTGTATTTTATTATGTTCTGCAGCAGCTAAGGTGGGCATTATGAGGTTTAGCAGCAGCAGCTGAGGTGTATATTATGATGTTCTGCAGCAGCTAAGGTCTGTATTATAAGGTTCTGCAGCAGCTGAGGTGTGTAATGTGAGGTTCTGCAGCAGCTGAAGTATATTATGAGCTTTTACAGCAGCTAAGGGATATATTATTATGTTCTTCTTCTACAGCAGCTGAGATGTCTATTATGAGGTTCTGCAGCAAATGAAGTGTGTATTATGAGGTTGTGCAGCAGCTGAAGGGTATATTATGATGTTCTGCAGCAGCTGAAGTACAGTACAGACCAAAAGTTTGGACACACCTCATCTCTAGAACAACTGTTAAGAGGAGACTTTGTGCAGCAGCCTTCATGGTAAAATAGCTGCTAGGAAACCACTGCTAAGGACAGGCAACAAGCAGAAGAGACTTGTTTGGGCTAAAGAACACAAGGAATGGACATTAGACCAGTGGAAATCTGTGCTTTGGTCTGATGAGTCCAAATTTGAGATCTTTGGATCCAACCACCGTGTCTTTGTAGAAAAGGTGAACGGATGGACTCTACATGGCTGGTTCCCACCGTGAAGCATGGAGGAGGAGGTGTGATGGTGTGGGGGGGCTTTGCTGGTGACACTGTTGGGGATTTATTAAAAATTGAAGGCATATTGAACCAGCATGGCTACCACAGCATCTTTCAGCGGCGTGCTATTCCATTCGGTTTGCATTTAGTTGGACCATCATTTATTTTTCAACAGGACAATGACCCCAAACACACCTCCAGGCTGTGTAAGGGCTATTTGACTAAGAAGGAGAGTGATGGGGTGCTACGCCAGATGACCTGGCCTCCACAGTCACCAGACCTGAACCCAATCGAGATGGTTTGGGGTGAGCTGGACCGCAGAGTGAAGGCAAAAGGGCCAACAAGTGCTAAGCATCTCTGGGAACTCCCTCAAGACTGTTGGAAAACGATTTCCGGTGACTGCCTCTTGAAGCTCATCAAGAGAATGCCAAGAGTGTGCAAAGCAGCAATCAAAGCAAAAGGTGGCTACTTTGAAGAACCTAGAATATAAGACATATTTTCAGTTGTTTCACACGTTTGAAGGTGTGTCCAAACTTTTGGTCTGTACTGTGTGTGTGTGTATATATATATATATATATATATATATATATATATGATCTGCAGCAGCTGAGGCATTTATTTTGAGGTTCTGTGGAAGATAAGGTGTGTATGATGATGTTCTGCAGCAGCTGTATGTTCAGTAACTCCAATACAGTACTGTGTAACACACTGCAGCTGCTTAAGAACCTCTTCTTTAACAGATGATTAATATTTTAATCAGTGTCTACAGAAGAGATCAGCAGTGCCCTGTGCCGCTTATCTCCATATAGTCCCTCTTTAGTTATATTGTGTCTTCAGAGCTGCATTCAGGCACCTGCTGATCTTCGCTCTTGAGTTGCACAGCCGCACATTTCTCTGCTATCCTATGGTCAGCTCCATAGAGAAAGATGAAGATGTAAATGTGAACAAATGTCCTGTGACTGCTGCACATCACCACATACTGCCCTCTAGTGGTGATGAGCTGACATTACACCTGCACATATATAGGTTCTATAGGTGCCTCCACCCCTCCTACAGCTCCTCCTGGCAACGGACTCCAACACACCTTGTAGAATGGATCGTATATGGAAAGAAATGTTACCCCGATTCCTGTTTTGCCCCCAGATCTCGTCTATTAAAACCCAATAATACTTGTATCAACTTTGTACAAGGTCTGATAACAAAAAAAACCCAAAAAAAAAACCCCATGGTGCCATAAACACAAGTGCTCGCCCCAATCATTCTTCTGGGATCTAGGCCAATCTTCAAGAATAAGGAGATCACCCCTCAAAATCAGCTGTGATATGCAGAGAAACCAAGTAGCAAGTGTACGATTCCCTATAGCTCCCCTACAGGAGAAGTCAGGTATTACATGGCTCCTATTGAAATTAATAAGCTGTCCATGTAATCCATGAATATGTTCGGACCCCAGACTGGGAGATTCTGTTCATACCTTCCTGGTGGTGTGGAAATTACTAAAAGTTCACATTATTTCATTATTTATTGCCAATTTTAAGCAAATGACACAGAACGGTAGGAGGAGGTTTTGCATTATTTATTTAAAAACATCTGCACCGCCATATACAAACATAGAGATCAGATTTTGGGTGGTCACCCCATCCACACTGGTGGCCCTATAACCCTCATCTAGGATTATGATCTCGCCCTCCCTTTCATTATTTCTCATATTTTTTGCTTTATCATTTTTTGGGAAAGCTGGGTGACAACTAATATGGCCGCCATTACAGCTCCCGCTCGAGTTGTCACCACGCTTTTCCAAACTCCAGGAGAACAACGCTGCCTAGTTATATAGTGAGATGGGAGAATATGACATTATTATCAGTGTTGGGGGAAAGCTGGGTGGCAATCCCTATGGGTAGTCACCCAGCTTTTCCAGATAATGCTGAGAACATCCATGATGCAGTGGAGGGATAGTGAAGTGACTGATGGCAGTTGTTGTTAACAAGTGGAGTAGACGATGGATCTTTCTCGGATGTGCTCCAGCAGACCGGACGTCTTATTCTCCAGCTCCTCAAGTTTTGATATTTTCGACTTGATCTCTTCTTCATTAGACTTGAACCTTTCATCAAGACCTGAAATAAGGAAAAAAGTAAATAAGTGCCAGACACTATGTGCACCAGATTGTATTCCTGGATCCCCAACAATAATATCCTGCTGCTGGGATTACTGGTGATCAGCTGTGCTGCTGGGATCACTGGTGATTATCTGTCCTGCTGGGATCACTGGTGATCAGCTGTGCTGATGGGATCACTGGCGATCAGCTGGGATCACTGGTGATTATCTGTCCTGCTGGGATTACTGGTGATCAGCTGTGCTGCTGGGATCACTGGTGATTATCTGTCCTGCTGGGATCACTGGTGATCAGCTGTGCTGATGGGATCACTGGCGATCAGCTGGGATCACTGGTGATTATCTGTCCTGCTGGGATCACTGGTGATCAGCTGTGCTGCTGAGATCACTGGTGATCAGCTGGGATCACTGGTGATTATCTGACCTGCTGGGATCACTGGTGATCAGTTGAGCTGCTGAGATCACTGGTGATCAGCTGGGATCACTGGTGATTATCTGTCCTGCTGGTATCACTGGTGATCAGCTGTGCTGATGGGATCACTGGCGATCATCTGGGATCACTGGTGATCAGCTGTCCTGCTGGGATCACTGGTCATCAGCTGTGCTGCTGAGATCACTGGTGATCAGCTGGGATCACTGGTGATTATCTGTCCTGCTGGGATCACTGGTGATCAGCTGTGCTGCTGGGATCACTGGCGATCAGCTGGGATCACTGGTGATCAGCTGTCCTGCTGGGATCACTGGTGATCAGCTGTGCTGCTGAGATCACTGGTGATCAGCGGGGATCACAGGTGATCAGCTGTCCTGCTGGGATTACTGGTGATCAGCTGTGCTGCTGGGATCACTGGTGATCAACTGGGATCACTGGTGATCAGCAGTCCTGCTGGGATCACTGGTAATCAGCTGTGCTGTTGGGATCACTGGTGATCAGCTCGGGAGGAAACTAGCAGCAACTGTTCGATTTCGCTGCAGCGCCTCCACAGGAGAAAAATGGTATTATTGAAATCACTAGATGCCTATGCAATACTAGGACGTGCCGGGTCCTCCGGGGTTAGAGACTCTCTTTGTCGTGAAGTACAATGATGGTGGATTATGGCCCTCAAGTATCATTCAGACTTCAGTAGCGAAGGTTCTCTGGATTAGTGCAGAAGACAAGGAGGTTCTTTAAGGTTTTGTGATGGCATCTCACTTAAAGGGGAAATTATTGGAAGAGGTTCAGTTTGGGAGACTCCCCTATCCATCCTGAGCATGAAGAGGATATTTTCCCAGCATAGTGGTCACCTGGTCACACAACTATGCAGCAAGCCCCATGTAAGTGGCTGAAAGACCGGCTGAAATCCCCTGCACAGCCGGGTGGTCTAGTGGTGCAGGGGTAGCAGTCCAGGCCCCTCTGACCCATAAGAAGACACTGATTATATAGGTGTCAGGCATGGAGTAGAATATGTCTGTATATAAATGCAATCAGACCAGCAGGCACCTGACACGCTACCAAAAACACCACAAAAAAGGGGACACGATACATCGGAGGTCCCTGCCGCTAGGGAAAGGGGTGCACTCATCTCAAGCTCACTCCTAAGCTCGCTAGCATCCCTATACAGTTCCTTCCAACCTGTTGGCGAGCAGGATACCTGGGTCCCTCAGTTGGCCCTAAACTCACCCTGTCTAGTGAGTAAGCCGACGAGTACCACTCAACTAATAAACGCGGAGGGAAAGGAAAGACAGACAGGGGGGAATAAACAGAAGGATACAAAACACCAAACTTCACCGTAAAAGAAGGACTCAATAGTATCATGTGGATGAACACAGGAGAATACCTCAGCAGATCCTTCCACCAGGGGGGACAGAGTAGAAATGATTCTAACAGCAGCAAGGACTGCTGGGAAGGCTCCAGTATTTATCCTAAATGGGCGTGGACCCAAAGCAGCTACAGCTGACTTGCACTGCCAGAGATGCTGGCAAAAAAACTGAAATTAACTCATGAGACGCCAAAGGAAAGGAAACCTTGTTTAAATGAGGAGTCAAGATGGAGATGGGGGGCTCTAGTCTCAAGGCTGTCACTAGTCTAAAAACAGCAGGGAGACAACCGTAACAATAGATTATATATTACTGCAAGGTGTGGTGGTCACTGACCGTCCAGTTTGGCCTTGGCGTCAGTAGCTTTCTTTAATAAGTCCTGAGCTTCGTCTGTGATCCTCTTCACTTTCTGCATGGCCGTCTCCGATGACGTGTCTGCTCCTCCAACCTTGTCCTTCAGCTCTTTATATTTCTTTTTTACCTCATCCATCTCCTAAAAATGAAAGAAAGTATAATGGGCCATTCTCACAAGCTCAGGGGCAGACCCTGAACTTCTCAGAGTCTCCATCCCGGTCAGCTGTGGTGGTCCGGAGAGGACCTCAATGGAGGAAATGACTTTTTTTGTCTATTGGCTATGAACATTAGAAAAACGTGGCTGCTTTTTTTCTGAAAACAGCGCCACCGCCGTCCACAGGTTATTAGGGCTATTATATGTCAGTCCCATTTACTACACACTGCAATACCTGACACAAACCATGGACAGGGGTGGCGCTGTTTTTTATTAGTAAAGCAGACATTTCTAATCCTCCGCTTTTCTATTAGAGGCTCAGCTCATGGAGTTTCTTATGACTCTGTACAAATCTGTGGAGCTCAACTATACCGCCATATGTCTGACATTACCAATAAAAGCACTGTATGGGTGTAGTATGAACCCATATGGAGCATCAGACAAGCCCAAATAAGCCTTGATGGATAGTCTTTCCTTGCAGGACCCATCATCTGACATGTTACCCCTATACTAAACTGATTTAACTCGTTGAATCTTGTATATTACTTATCAGCATCAGCACCCGGCGCACCTGGGCAAGTGCCAAGGCCCTGGACAGCCAGGGGGCCCACTTGCTGTCGTTAGGAGCGGTGATCGGTTCTGAGGCCCCCAGCCCCTCCTGTGATGTATATACCGTAGCCCCCAGCCCTTCCTGTGATGTATATACTGTAGCCCCAGCCCCTCCTGTGATATATATATATATATATATATATATACTGTAGCCCCCAGCCCCTCCTGTGATGTATATACTGTAACCCCCAGCCCTTCCTGTGTTGTATATACTGTAGCCCCAGCCCCTTCTGTGATATATATACTGTAGCCACAAGCCCATCCTGTGATGTATATACTTTAGCCCCCAGTCCCTCCTGTGATGTATATATTGTATCCCCCAGCCCCTCCTGTGATATATATATACTGTAGCCCCCAGCCCCTCCTGTGATGTATATAGTGTAGCCCCCAGCCCCCCTGTGATGTATATGCTGTAGCCCCCAGCCTCCCCTGTGATGTATATGCTGTAGCCCCCAGCCCCTTCTGTGATGTATATAGTGTAGCCCCCAGCCCCCCTGTGATCTATATGCTGTAGCCCCCAGCCTCCCCTGTGATGTATATACTGTAGCACCCAGCCCCTCCTGTGATGTATATACTGTATCCCCCAGCCCCTCCTGTGATATATATACTGTAGCCCCCAGCCCCTCCTGTGATGTATATAGTGTAACCCCCAGCCCCCCTGTGATGTATATGCTGTAGCCCCCAGCCTCCCCTGTGATGTATATGCTGTAGCCCCCAGCCCCTTCTGTGATGTATATAGTGTAGCCCCCAGCCCCCCTGTGATGTATATGCTGTAGCCCCCAGCCTCCCCTGTGATGTATATACTGTAGCCCCAAGCCCCTCCTGTGATGTATATAGTGTAGCCCCCAGCCCCCTGTGATGTATATGCTGTAGCCCCCAGCCTCCCCTGTGATGTATATACTGTAGCCCCCAGCCCCTCCTGTGATGTATATACTGTAGCCCCCAGCCTCCCCTGTGATGTAGATACTGTAGCCCCCAGCCCCTTCTGGGATGTATATACTGTAGCCCCCAGCCCCTCCTGTGATGTATATACTGTAGCCCCCAGCCCCTCCTGTGATGTATATACTATAGCCCCCAGCCCCTCCTGTGATGTATATACTGTAGCCCCCAGCCTCCCCTGTGATGTATATACTGTAGCCCCCAGCCTCCCCTGTGATGTATATACTGTAGCCCCCAGCCCCTCCTGTGATGTATATACTGTAGCCCCCAGCCTCCCCTGTGATGTATATACTGTAGCCCCCAGCCCCTTCTGTGAGGTATATACTGTAGCCCCCAGCTCCTCCTGTGATGTATATACTGTAGCCCCCAGCCTCCCCTGTGATGTATATACTGTAGCCCCAGCCCCTCCTGTGATGTGTATATACTGTAGCCCCAGCCCAATGTACCTCAAGCTCTTGATTATGGGTAAAGTAAGTTATTCACAAAGTTATGTAATGAGTTCTGTACCTCTTCAAGGCCATCGGTGGCTGCGATTGCTTTGATAGCCTTCTCGTTGGCTTCGGTAGCCATCTCCCTGTTAGACTCAACTTTCTTGATTAATTCTTCCACTTTCTTTGATAGATCTGCCAAGCGATTCATGATGGACATCTCCTTCTCCTC
>NW_027444821.1:0-2500 GCF_048569485.1 Anomaloglossus baeobatrachus | reverse complement strand
ATAGATAGATAGATAGATAGATAGATAGATAGATAGATAGATAGAGGGATAGATAGATAGAGAGACCGATCCTCACTTTTTCTACGTTCTTCTTCAGTCGGTTCACAATCTGTCTGGAATCATTCACGGCTTTCTCTGCAGACTTCGCTTTGTCCCCGGCCTCGTCTAGCAGTATTTTGGCCTCGGTGATGTTCTCGCTCACCCTCTCAGCCCGCTCCCTGTGCAGAATACAGGACAGATATGAAGAGACACAGAGAGTAGGATGAATGTATATACCATGAGACACTGGGGAGCATGTTGCCAGCAAATGTGGGGTCCTTAGAGTGGGGGGGTCACAATTTGGTATGGGGACAGGCTGACATGTTACAGGGGCTCTGCACTTATTTTTGACATCAGGATAACAAGTGTCAGACCCTTCCGTCTAGAGATTTAGGAATATGGTGGCAGGAGCCCTATGGAGATGGGAACTTGATTTTCCTCCTTTTTTTAATATTAGATCTCTGAATTTGGAATTTCTTAGTTTACAGGAATTGAGATGACATAACATAGGGCTGTACAGTGGGATGTGCGTGAGTGTCCCTCATCTCATCGGGGGCAGCGCCCGTCACATCTGGGAGATAATAAGCGGTTTGTGCTATTTTGGTTCGGGGGGTCTTGAATGGACACATCTGGAAAGTCTGCTCGGGCCGCTCTGATCATGTCCTGGGGACTTTGGGGTTAACACATTCAGCTTCTAAAAACCAACAGAGGGTCAGAAATGAAACCTTTCCCTGCAGAAAAAGTGTAACCTAAAGGCCGCTTTACACGCTGCGATATTGGTACCAATATCGCTAGCGTGGGTACCCGCCCCCATCTGTTGTGCGACACGGGTAAATCGCTGCCCGTGCCACACAACATTGTTCAGACCCGTCACACTACTTACCTGCCCGGCGACGTCGCTGTGACCGGCGAACCACCTCCTTTCTAAGGGGGCAGTTCATTCAGCGTCACAGCGACGTCACAGCTGCGTCACTGAACCGCCGCCCAATAGAAGCGGAGGGGCGGAGATGAGCGGGACGAACATCCCGCCCACCTCCTTCCTTCCACATAGCGGCCGGGAGGCAGGTAAGGAGAGCTTCCTCGTTCCTGCGGTGTCACACGGAGCGATGTGTGCTGCCGCAGGAACGAGGAACAACATTGTTACTGCTGCAGTAACGATATTTGAGAATGGACCGCCATGTCACCGATGAGCGATTTTGCACGTTTTTGCGACGATGCAAAATCGCTCATAGGTGTCACACGCAACGGCATCGCTAATGCGGCCGGATGTGCGTCACAAATTCCATGACCTCAACGAATTTGCATCACGATGTCGTAGCGTGTAAAGCCCGCTTAAGTCACAGTTTACTTGATTGCAGCGATAATGTACTGCCTACCACGTGTGACCACTGCAGCCAATCAATGGTCTTGTGATACACTTACTTTAAAGGGGCTTTACTAAAATTGCAAGTTATTCCCTAAATTGAATAGTAAATGACTTACTGATGGCTGGGGGTCCAAACATAGGGACAGTCTGCAATCCTGAGAATAAGCCAAGAATGAGGCTGCGCAGAACCCAATCTTAAATGACACATGCTCGACCTCCACTACATTCATTCTCTATAGGACTGTCAGGGAAGTCCGAATACAGCGATCCACAATTTCCAACAGTCTTATACACCCCCAATTGATACAACACAGGTCTTTCCCAGGTTCCGGATCTCCTTTCTTGGGATCACTGGGGTTCCACCGGTTGGACCTGTTATAACTGACAACTTACTTATTACATTTCTGATTTTAGGAAAAGTCCTTTTAAAAAAGGATTGCCCCACGGATGTCAAATGAAGTGGTCAAAACACGAAAAGGGGGACCCTTTTGTTAAAGGGGATATTCCGCTAAACCCAATTATCCACAGGAGTGATGATAAATGTATGGTCACTGGGGATCTGAAAATTAGGACCCTCCATGAGCTCAAGGATTGGGGTTCCCAGGACCCCTGTGTCAACGGAATGGTAACTAGTAGATGTGATCATTGCTCCATTCACTACGATGGGACTAGCGGAGCAGCTATCTGCATCTGTGAATGAAGCAGTGGTCTCGTTTCTCTACTGCTACCTTAGAACTGATTATTTTTGGATCCTGTTCTAAGGATTGATGGGGCACTAGGGTCATAGGCAGAGGGAGGAGGCTACATCATGCAGATTATGGCGTGCAATGAATTCTGGGAAATGTAGTATCTTCCTATAGCTGAGATGATAAGAATCACCCAACGTGTGTGATGGCATCAAGGAGTAAAGCTCTTCTCCATGATTCCAATGCAAGCGGTAATCCATGACTCCCATCGCTTACCGGGCTTCATTGGCTTCTTCTAGTAGGGCTTTGGCAGAGGCCAGGCCCTCAGAAGTCGTATTGAGCACCACATCCACCCCGCTGAGGTTCCCGATGGTCTCCTTGATTTGGGTGAGTAGCGTGGCAATATCTC